>NC_051155.1:216763933-217021172 GCF_013339745.2 Dermacentor silvarum | reverse complement strand
CACCGTCATACAGTGAGTAGAGCGCATTGCGCGTTTGATTTTTCCCTCGGCAGCCGGAACAACGTGGTTCACAGGTTTATCACAGTTCCGCATGAAAGAGCGTCAGTAACAGAACTAGCTTATCCCCGCAACAATTGATATAGACCCGCGCGTGCTGCATTATCGTAGCATTATGACGCCGTCCCTGTCTCGCAGCGACGGGGACCTGTACATGTCGTGTGCATCCTGCGGCTTCCGAGGGCCACGACTACTCCGAGTACGCGGAGGACGCTACGGTCGCCGCCAACGGCAAGAAGCCCGACAGCTCACCGTTCCTGGAGGCATCGAACGCGAGAACTCGTCGGGGGCTTTCCCGCGAAACATCTCCAGCGCACAGCTCTCCATGGGTGAGGATATAAATGATGAGCAAGATCTATCTTCACAGCCTTATTACGCTCGGGAGGGCAGTAGCAGTGACACCAATCTCTGCGTACGTACCCTCCGGCAGATTAGAGAACATGATTAGAGATTAGAGAACTTCTAGAATAGGCTAGATGCTTGTGTCGGTGTTGTAATTGTAGTCGCATCGTCTAGATGCGGTTGCATCTAGTCAATGGCATCTAGTTTAATCTATATGCCAGCTATGCGATGCAATCGATTGCGATGCAGTCGCGAGCAGTTCTGTATAGTTATTGCGAGATAGGACGAAAGACCCTTGCTTGAATGCGTTTGTTTTGCCCTTCGTCCAATCTCGTGACTATGCAGAGCAACTGCACGTCAATAGAACAGACAGTTTCTATAGAGCAATAGACGGAGACCCAGTGCTCCCACTCCTGCGCCAATGCGCGAGATTGTGCCATACGAGATTTCCTGCACCATCTGATAAAAATACACGATTTTGCGCCGAAGTGCGCCAAAATTAGCGCCTGCGCATTACGTGTCTGGCCGCAGTGGCCCGCAGACGTGCGTAGCGTACATGACTAAAGCGGCTTCATAAACGAACGGCGACCGATAATTGGGCTCGATTGGGACGCCTAAAAGTACAAATAAATGGGAGCCGGAAGTATCCAAATTCGCCAGAAGAGACCCGAATTTATTCCGCCAGTGGCTAAAAAAGACAGTATTCGTGGTTTGACCACTTTCGGGGATACGTTCACTTTCGCGGGATTTCGCGTCACTAGCGTCAGCCTCGGCATACTTGGTAGTGTGCCAGGAACGCTATCATCCGTCGACGTGTCCAGTGCTAGTCGCGCGAAATGTCGCGCAAGTGAAAGTATCCCGAAAGGGATCGTCCAAAAATAAAGCCGAAGTTTGTCAACGCGTCCTGGGCGCACGTATACGCTTGCCTACTATCTGGTCAGTCCGTACCTCTACCATTGTTATGCTGTCGCCACAAATAGACGAAAGTACAATTAATGCGTGCACCGAATCTTCAACCTTTGGCAACAGGGCCCGCGATCTTGTAGCGATGCCTTCCTCTGCCGCTTCTTGCGTTTCGTCAGTGTATAAGAGCGGCCCCCGCTGCGTTATATGGTATCAGCTGGCAGAGAACGGTGGATGATAAGGCGGCATATAGAATTGAGCGGAATGCATGGCGACAAAATCGCCGCGCAGGCGTCGACCGCGCTATCATAGCGAATGACGGCGTTCTTCTTCTTCTTTTTTATGCGATAGCAATTATATGGAGACTCAAAAAGCAGATTTCTGCCGTCGGCGTCGCCGTCGCCGTGAGGTTCCGTATGACGTCAATGGAGATGAAATCGTCGCCGCGCGCCGAACGCTGTATGTGCGATGGGGGTGAAAGGGCGCGAGGGCACGCGCGCTTACGGGGAGTGGGAGTGAACGCACGGCGGAGAACAAACGCGCGTTCTGCTCTGTGCTCCCTTAAGGGCTGCAGAAGTAGGCGTCTCTTTCCTCCTCTACAATCACCATATATGTAGAGCAAACGTGCCTTCTTCCGACGCACGAAAGGCGTGAGGGGGAGGGGGAGGGAAGGAGGCGACGTTTAGCTGCGGCACCAAGTGCCTATTTATATCAGAGGCTCCGGCAACAGTCACCAACGGCGCAAGCATTTTGAGCGAACGAGGCAAAACGCCGACGGCGTCGACAACAGTTCTGCGTGTTGCCGGTGCTGCTGCATGTCCAAGTTTATACAGCTGATAAAGCTGCTATCATTACTCCGTATAGTGTCTTCAAAATTTGCTATCGCAATTGATGCTTCACCTTCAGGTGAAACTGCGACAACTTTTTTTAATGAAACAGTCACTGTCCTCGTCGGCGGAGACATCGAGGGTGTAGTCGTGCCGCTTAAACACACAAGTCGCCGCGACCGTGTCGCTAGTTAACACGTCAATGAATAAACGGTGGACGCGCGGAGCCAACCCGGATGCACTCCCGATGGCTTGCCGGAGTTCGCTAATTGCCCGATGGTTGGGGGCGCGGTCGGTGCTGGATCACTAGGCTTCGCTAGTTTCGGTTTCCAGCAGGTGTCGGCAACATGGCCGACCACATGCTGCGGTGATGCCAGCGACGTATCAACGCCAAAATATTGCTATTTCCGCTCAACTCGGTGGTCAAATTAGCACGCAGTCGTGCAGGCAGAGTCCGAATTATATAGAATGGCGTACCTTAAGGTGTCCGAAATTTCGGTCGTACTTGTACTTTATATTTATGGGCCAGTGATGGTGCCTCAAAGTAGCCCGAATAATCGAGCTTGTTTGAATTGCTGGTGTCGAATAATAGGTCGACGGCAGTTGTGAATCGCCCGGTTGCCGAACAGAGGATTCAGCAGAACAGAGGGGCGCTGCGCCCTTTGGCATGAAGCCTGGCTGCTGTCGATATGCAGCTAGTCGGGAGTCGCAGCAGGGTGGCCTTGTAGTGTCCTTTAATCACGTAGCCACCCACATCTAACGCCATAATTTTCTTAGCGCGAAAGAAATGAAAGGCTGGACACGAGACCACAAGCACGCTTTCGTGTACAGTCGTTGTGTTTTCCGTGGCAAGAGACTTGGCTACTATTCACCAACTAGCCCGAACGGACGCGTTAATCTCTCCGAGTCTTTTCTCTAGAACATTGGATGCGACGTCCGCGACTGTACTTTACGAGTTATGCGTTTTATTGCCACCCAAACATCCATCGCGACGTCCCGGTTCCAGCCACTAGCACTTAAAAGCGAAGTTTTCGTTTGCTGACCTCCCGGGGTTTGCCGTGGGTCGTTTGGTTGCCTCGATGGCTTAGGGGGTGGGGTGGGAGCGAGGTTTTAGTGCTCGCACTCTAGAAGCGTATAGGTACGAGCGAGGACGTGCTGCATATTAACAAAAGCTGTGACCCAATAAATAAAAATTACGTCTCCGGCGGAGGTGCTCAAACAAGGGTCCCCCAGCGGCGAGTGCCGAACCCCGACGCTCTACCCATTAGGCATGCATAGCACGGCCGAACTATACGTTACCAGTCCTCCCCTCGTGCAAGCCAGTGCACTGAGACGCTTGGCGCGTTCTTCGCGGCGAATATCAACAGTTTACTGATGAAAGTGAAAGCGCGCCACTTTGCTCAATCCTTCCCTCCCGGAAGCTAGCGCTTTGAGACGCTATTTGACATTGCACCGCCTTCGGGATCGCTCCAAGCGTAATGAACGCGTCCGACATTGCGCATCACGTGACACATTTTAATGCACGATGAAAGCGAGGCGTATGTTCACGCGCAGCAGTGGTTCTCGCCGTTTCTGTGCTGAACCGCCAGATGCAGTCGTGCAGCAGCCGCACAACACAACGACGCTTCAAGTAGGTAAGCAAAGAGCAGGGACGAGCGCAGTATGGGGCTCAAAACAGTGTTACTCTTGGCTTACTTTGACAATCGTCTTTGACTGTTTATGGCGCGCTAACTTTCCTCCAATGTTCGGCTCCTTCCTATACGCGCGAAATTTCTCGCGTTTGCCGTCGTTACGTGTACAAGTCTTTAACGAGGCGGCACGACGTCGACGCAGGCGGCAGCTCCCGGGAGCCCTCCCCGCCGGCGACTCCGCACATGGGCCGTGCGGTGGGCATGCCGGGCAACGCCTTGGAGAAGGCGCCGCTGGCCGAGCCCGAGCCGGTCTCCGTGGTGGTCAACGTGATGCCTCAGCAGAACCAGGGTGCCGAGGATGCCAACAAGACGTCCGACGAGCCCAAGGAACTGCCTTATGCCGTCAACCAGTTCCTGCGCAAGCAGAGGAAAGGAACCATCGACGTCTGGTGGCTGTACGACGACGGAGGTGAGGACGAAAGGGGTTGTTCGTACGACGAAACAGTTACAGTGATGACGATGATGAAGTCTTAGTTAAAATTTGGATGCCTCGTCGGTCTACTAAGGTAATCGGCTTGGGAAATCGGGAGTTACAAGGCCAGCTTTCGTGGAATCATTCCCCGCTTGGTTATGTACACGGTGCGGAGAATGGTGCGAGGACAAGCACACTCTCGCAGGCGCGAGCACCCGCTTGTCCTCGCGCCTGCTAGAGAGAAACGATGGTATTCCTAAATAAAAGCATCACTGTTTTGATGATCCAAATATAATCTCACTATCAGGGAGGGAGCAGTATACCTGACTGGAGCAGTATTTTTTTATTTGCGATGTTGCTGAGCGCAGCGTAGAAACACCCCAACGACCGCCGCTTCACGTCGGCGCCCGGCACCACGGCTTCCGCCGCGGCACCGCGGCACAAACGCGAGCAGTATCCGCTTGTTTACACCACCACAGTTTACCAAGATCAAAAGCCGTCATGCCACACAACCACTACTGCAAGGATTTCCGCCGCTAGAACAAACGCTACAATAATAAAGCGCGGCCGGCGTGAGCCAGACACCGCCAGACATTCAACGCGCCCTAAACGATTCGCTCCATACGCACGTAGGAGCTGTGCTCGGCAAGGTCGCTGCGCGCGGTCCCAGAGATAAAAAGAGCCACGCTCAGTAACTAGCAGCCGCTGCGCCAGACCAGTGCCTCAAAATTCCCTAAGCGATTATGTCCCTAGGCACCTAGGAGCTCCACGATTGCCATGACAACACGTGTTAAGCGGAAGTCACGTGACCCGCAGTGCCACGCCCCTGCTGTACCTACTAGCAATTGTAAAGTCGCGTCCGGGTCTTCGAATATCGAATTGCATCCTATAAAATTAAGCAGCTCGCTTTTGCCGAGTGCACGTACTAACGCGAAAAAACAAATAAAAAAAGTGAAACGCGAATAGGACAGTTAAGCAATGAGCACAGGAAATACGAAATTTTGTTCAGGAATAATACATAAGCGACTACTTAAATTTCTCCTACAGAAAGAAAATGGTTATGACGCGTCGATGTTCTGATTAATAATCTGCGCCCGAACTCACAACAATCTCTTACGCTAGAATTGTTCGTAGGAGAAAATTCCAGCCAATCATGATACTCTATATATTATTAGTGAAGGCCGCCGGCCAATGGCAACTAGCACTTCTTGCACTTACGAGCGACAAGTTTTGTGATTCGGCCCCCCTTCCCTGACTTAAGCAAATTAATTCGATTTCGCTGCTGTGGTTTGTATTTTCGCGTTCAGGTTTCATTTGTTCACCATGGCACTATCGTGGGAAAAGGCAGCTCCGAATTCCAGGGCTTATGCTAGGCTCCGGGCATACTCTTTTTTTTTTTTGGGGGGGGGGGGGAGATGCCGCATTAAGTCCCTTGCATCAATAGTATACATTTTTCATATAATGTCGTAACGTGTGCTTCAGGTACACAAACTTGCTGCCGGGCCAGTCGGTACAGATGTGAAGAACGTGCAGCAGATGCCAAGTCATGTATTTTCTTTTCTTCGCGGTTTGTTCGGCTGTGTGGTATACCGTGCACTCTTGCCATGCCTCGTGTGCCCATATCCAAACAATGGTAGAGCATCGTATGTGCACAATGCAAAGTTTGTATGTTCGGCTCCCACCTGCGACAAGTTGCCTTGTCGTCCCCTGTAATTTCCATTTCGATTGCGATAGCAATTCTACGAACGTTCGAGGCGCAAAAAACGCCGTCGGTGCCGCCGTTATAGTGATCTCTCGCTGGAAGGCGCATGTGCGGCTCATGCGCAGCATAGAGTTTCCTACAATAATGTTGACAGTCACTTAAGTATCCTTACGTGATTTGAAGGCGAAATCATGAGGACTTGTCTAAGTTGCCACCTTAAATTAAAACTCAACCTTAAACAACCTAGTTCTAATTTCAATCAACCTTAACCCACTTTAATCCACCTTAATTCAATTTCGGGAGTGGGCCAGGTCGGTTTTTTGGGTGTGGCCGCGGCGTGGCTGTTCACCGTGAGATTTCAAAGTGCGAGCCGCTACAGGCCCTGCAGGTCCAGTGCCGGGAACGTGACGTCACCTCTTGGTCACATGGGTTTTGGTACCATCGGATGATAACGCCGGATTCTTCGCTTCATGGCGCACATAAGGCTTCCGCCTTAATATAATTGCGCGCGGAGGGTGAACAGGCTGGTTAAGAGGGCCTCCAGGGACGACGGAGTACGTTTGTCCGCAACAACGACGAAGCGAAGTCGGTTTCACCGTCGACGCTACGCTCAGTCGCCTCGGTGGCGGAGCCAGGACGGTGTTCTACCTTCCGCTATCTGGCACGAGCGTTGTGCGCACGCGCAATGTAAGCACATTATAGCGTTCCTGCTGAGCGTGTACGTACCGCTTAAACGTCAAGCTAACGTTATCTGATGTTTCTCTGGGCGCCGACTAACGGCCGATGGTTTCCCGTCGGTCTTATCTCCTGCACCGTCGAGGTGCGACGCCTTGCGGCGCCGCTGGCGCCGCTCCTTATCACACCAGCGTTGGGAGACGCCTGGTAGCTGCCTGCGCAGCAGCAGTTGCCTCGCACGCTCCGTCGCGCCAGCGTGACGCACCCGCGCGTGGTTAGAACACCGTCCGGGGAATCCAAGTGCAACACTAAAACTTGCTATGGCTATCAATGGTTCACGCTTTGGTTGAAAACTGTCATTTTTAAAAAAAAATTCTACAGTTCAGTTAAGGAGAACAGTTGACTTCCCTTAGGCTTTTTTCTTTTTCTTGGCTTCGTTGCGTGTTAGATTCACATGGTTGTCAAAACAAGACAGGGACTCGCAGAAAGATGGAGACTTGCAAAGTGATAAACAGTGCTCGAAGAATAAGGGATACGTCTCAGACTTGGGAAAACGTTTCGACAAGGGGGACTTGTCACTGCTGATCGCTTGAGTGTGTGTTTGTGTGTCTACCCCTTTTCTAGATGGATATAAACTTTATTGGTGAAAGTGGAAAGAGGGTTTGGGGAGTCCTCTAGCCCAGGGTCCCACTGGCTTTAGCGGCAGCTACGGCAAACGCGGAAGCAAGGGCAAAGACAGATACACGGTAGCCATCACAGACAGCAATAGCGTCAAGGTGGTGGGTGTCCCTTTTATATAACTGACATTGCGCGGCGGTCTCTGCAGGTCTCACGATGCTCATTCCGTACCTACTGACCAATCGCAACAACTGGAGTGGATGCAAGCTGCGCGTCTTCTCGCTGGCCAACAAGAAGGAGGAACTGGACCGGGATCAGCGAAAGTGA
Source organism: Dermacentor silvarum (assembly GCF_013339745.2). NCBI lineage: Eukaryota > Metazoa > Arthropoda > Arachnida > Ixodida > Ixodidae > Dermacentor > Dermacentor silvarum. Next base: position 217,013,618 of record NC_051155.1, on the reverse strand, counting down.
GCATACCTCACTCCGAATCACCACACATTTTCAATCAATGGCCACCACAGGAATTTCTGGCACTATAGTGTCGAGGCTCACCCCAACAAGAAGCCGGTTTAACAATAGCCTGTGATATGACTGGTTGTGCATTCGTTTAATAAGAGCGCATATTTGCACTTGTATAGGTAACAGCCGTGATGAGACCTTAAGTAAGAGTAATGCTGTACGAGTTTTGACGTTGTGTTTATTTTTCGTTAGGTCTGAAGCTAGCAACACTCTAGAATAAATTTACAGCGAAAATTCGCAGGTGATTGTGAATTCGAACGTCACGTTATGAACGTTATGACCTCGCGGCATATGTACACAGAACTGTCGTCATTTAATTTCATGAATGCAAACATTCTGAACGTTAAATATTTCATTGCTGGAAATAAACACTGCGCAGTCAGTAGGCAGTGAGATTGAATCTGAAGTGCACATGCAATTAATGAAGTCACACTTGCGCTTTCAATTAACACCATGACCAAGTCAAGTATAAACGAACTCCATGTGAGTCCCATTGTCATTCCTACGGTGATTGAGCGATTGCAACTTCGGGATGCTGCCTATCATATGTATTAAGCTCTAGGCAATAGTTAGTGTCTAACACCTGAATTTCCGGCGTAGTTCCGTTCTCCTTGAGTGAGACCATCCAAAATTACGTAATTATCTGCTCTACCCGTCGTGGTGGTGTAGCGGCTTTGGCGAGAGCGCGGGATCAAATCCCTACCGCTGCCGCCGCACTTCGATTTGGGCGAAATGCAAGAACGCCCGTGTTTGGCGTGCATTGGGTGCACGCTAAAGAACGCCAAGTGGTCAAAATTAATCCGGAGTCCCCCCCACTACGGCGTCCCTCATAACCATATCGTGATTTTGGCACGTAAAGCCCAAGAACATAATTTTAAATGATTCCCTGTGCGAAGCAAGGCAGATGACAAAGCATCCGGGAGTTTTCTCGCGACTCTTGTACCCGTAATATAGTGATATAGCTGCATATCGGTCGTCGATGTCACGCTGAATACGCTGGTTCTAGTCAGATCACCGAAGCACATCATTCTAGAAACATGTATTGACACAAATGGGGCCTTTGTAAATGGGAGGCGCTGGTGCCAGAGTAGCAGCCGCCACCATAGGCGCTGTCTTCAGTATGGTGTGTCAATCTGGTACTATCCCTAGCTCATCAAGCTTCTCTTTGTTTAAACGTGTAAAAAGAGTATCACGCACGTGTTTCGCCGCGCCATTGAGGAACCTTGCGTTCTCGCGGTACGCCCAAGGAAACAAAGCAATATTTGTGTGCGGAGCTGCTGTAATTTAAGCGTAGGTAATAAATTACCCACCAAATATTAATTTAAGCGCCCGCGGCCTGCGCGACGGTGAGAGCCTCACGCGGAACAACTGTTGCCACGAGAACTGAAGAGCCAGTCTTTCGGCGTCACGGTGACCCCAGAAATTGCTATCGCTATGCTTAGGAGCCTCAAAATCGATCCGTGATCTCATAGAGGAAACCACATTGCGTTTCGTCGCTTCTGAATTTCAAGAGATGCATTAAAGCAATAGCCTGTAGCGCGATTTTTTGACACTAATCATAAAAAGTAATGGGGAAAAAGAAACGAGAAACTAAGGGAAATTTTTGACTAAAACGGGCGGCGCTTGCTTCTATGGGCGTTGCCATATTTATGACCCTTAGCTCAATTTCTGAACTCCTTATGGCACTGCTTTGGCATTTCTCAGCGGTACCTGCTTTCCGGAATCATTAGCTTTAGACTTTCACTTTTGCAGCTATGTAGGTACTTGTGGATCACTGCAATAAAGCTAAGAAGCATCGGACTGTGTCAGTCCTTGAGAGCGAGACGCCTTAGGAACGCTGAGTGATCGATGGCTCCTTTTCTGTCTTAGCACAGTTCAGGTCTCGTATTCATAAAACGTCACTTACGTAAGAGCGTTTCCTTATTGGATGGCATTCAAGAGCCCGCTATACTTGCGATAGCGATCGGCACCATGACAAGACGGACGGCGCGGTGATAGCCAATCGTATAGACGGCACTTTCGCATAAAAAAAAGTATTGCGAGTACAAACCCAGGGGTGCTATTCCAGACACTGTCAGATTCGGCCGTATTGTCGAACTCGCCATGTCGTCAGCTCTGACTGATTCACAAGACTGCTACGGCTTCTTTGATTGGCTGAAATGGTCCACGTGGCGAAATTCGACAGTGTTAAGAATAGTACCGAGGTGTCCGCTCGAAGCGAGGCAGCGGTGCCCGCATCGAAGGATGTCACTCTATGCCGTCACAGCCTGTGAAACCATGCGAAGCTCGCTCGAGCAGATAAATGCAGTGGCTAGTGCTTCAAAGCTGACCACTGTATCGGTTGCGTTCGCAGTATGGCGTCGCTGCTGAGCAAGTTCCGGATCGAGTACTCTGACGTCACAGTCATCCCGGACATCGTGCGACCCCCGGCTGAATCCAGGTATGGCACATTTTCCAGCTGTCAAGCACTTTATTCTCTGTTCGTGCCATCAGCGTCATTCATAGGATTCGCACTTTGCGTTAGCGTGCAATGCCTGACGCAAAGACCATGATACTAATAGAGTGACTAGTCAAAGAAGTTTCGCTCTTCTGAAACGTTTGCGCGGAGACAAAAAATAAAATGTGGGGATCTTTTCGCCAGAGCTTGAACTCAAGTTGCATTTCAGCGTGAGATGCAAGTACATCCGCAAGTGCATGCAGTTTAAGTCGGGACCGCTGCCTACAAGCAGAAAGCACGTGAGGCAAGTGCTGATTTAGCAAACGAAATGCATACGTAGAAAACAAGAGAACATCCAGGTAAATGCACATTTCGCCAGCTCGTTTATTATTTTTTTTTGTCCTTCGCGTATGAGCACCCTGGTCCCGACTTTCCTCGCGAAGCGGTCGAGAACCCTATGGTTGGGCAACACAGTGAAGGGCGCAAATTGGGCCGTAGTAAGCGTTTCACGCGTGTACATAATGTGTAAGGTAACACGGATTTTGCGTTCTGGTCCGTTATGTGTTCTTGTTTTAGCACCAAATTATTTATAGTTTAGAGAGGCACATTCCACTGGAAGATAGCCAAGCAAGTACTAGCAATTGATGTGTAAACTGTGAGTCTCGCAGCAATCTTAACTTCAGTGTCTCTTAAACGTTACCTTTTACATTGGACCACCCTGTACAAAGATGCAGTATAGCGATACCAGCGCAGTCGGACACCCGCTGCACAAATAATTGCGATAGCTTCCACAGTCGCCGTCGGCGTGAGGTTCCGTATAAAGTTCAAGAGCGATAAGATCTTATCGTGTCGTATGCTGTAGGTGTGCGGGAAAGCGCGCGAGGGCCAGCCGCGATGTCCCGTGGCTTGAGTGCGCTGTGTTCTCGCAAGCCTCTTTCTCTTGGAGGTCGCGTAATCAAGTTTCGGAGCCGCTTTGAAGCGAGAGGCAGCACTAAGCGTTAGCTCGCCGCTCCTTCTGCTCTTCATCACGGCAGCGTTGTGACAGCGGGTGTCCGTGACAACCGCATCTGTTAAGTAAGCGATTGTTTACTGCAATTTATACGACAGATATAACTATGACCCTTACTTCATGTAGTTGTCTAATAGTTTGTCACCGCTATCAATATCGCCTTTCGGGCGAAACTGTGATGTTTTGTTTTGTTGCGTCTCATGTCGCTGCTACTTTAGTTGGGAGATCGCGTGCATAATGTACATCGAGATGGGTATTTATGTTTGTTTGTTTATTTTGCTGCGCCTTTGCAGCAAGCGCGAGTTCGAGGACCTGGTCCGCAAGTGGCGCCGGACGGAGGACGACGACACTGAGGTGGAGCACGATCCACTCGAGATCTCGGACTCCGAGATGCTCGCGCTAAGGGACAAGGTGAGCGATCCTGGCCTCTCCGAAGAAATTTGTTGAAGAACATGTTTAAGGATGGACTTTATGATTAGATCAATCAGCGGAACATTTCATCATTAGACGTGCCATGTCCTTGCATTACCGACTGACGAATACATCAAACACATGATCAATCAAGCGAATGGTCACATTTGTGATGCACGAGGCAAGCGAGCTGCGTAAAGGCAGATAGCTCTACCATCAGTTCAACGTGACTAATACTTGACCCGATAGGTCGATTCGTTTTTTTTTGTTTCATGTATTTCATACATGAGAACATATATGCTCGAACAATTATGACACCGATAATTTTAGGGATGATCCTGACAGTGGAGTGAATCGGAGCATTCGTGTGCGTTTCACCAATTTGTGACCGTAAATTGGCAAAAAAGATACGCGACGCAGGACGAGTAATATGCTATGTGCTTCTAGACGTTCCTGGGAGCAAAAGAGAACGTAAAAAATTATATATATATATATATATATATATATATATATGTGTGTGTGTGTGTGTGTGTGTGTGTGTGTGTGTGTGTGTGTGTGTGTGTGTGTGTGTGTGTGTGTGTGATATAAACATTGCTGCTGCTCGAGCTCAGATGTGTCCACAACACAAGTCTTCAGGGTACTATATCAACAACGTCACCAAATCACTTTCTTGAGTTGTCAGCTGCGTGGAGTAATTTTCGGTAAGAGCGAGCCAACTCTCCGGAGAGCCCATATACATGCACAGGAGTTCCCAAACTGATATTACCTGACTGGCAACTAGTAACGGCCTGCCGCTGTAGTTTCGAATGGCAACGTTTTTCGTTCCCTTCCAAATTAACAAAATTTGGGGGTCTTTTTCAGATTGGGTAGTCACAGCACTGTAACTTTTGCGTAGTCGCGCTTAAGTGGGAAGCGTAACAGAACGCAATGAAGGTGAACAAATAAGGAGCATATTTTTTAGACTCTTTAGCACCCGTTCCTGGGGCGAACGTAGGAGTCATCGGCGTAACCGAGCGAACGAGCACAGCGAAGATGACAGAGCGAGCGCGGAGCGCAGCGGGAAATGAAAGACAGCGATAGCGAAGAGAGCGCGAGGTGGAAAGCGGAGGAGGGGGGTATGGCGAAAGCGTCAGAAGAAAAGCGTAGTACCGCGCAAGACAAGCGTAGTGCCGCGCAAGACAAGTTCTGCGGTGAAGATGGCTACGAGATGGCGCCAGAGTAGCACGCGTCGTCTGTTCACCGATGACGCCAACGATAAGGCATGCGGCGAGCGCGTCCGCTGATACCATATATGGAAACAAAGCGCTGCATGAGCGGAGGTCTGTCTGCGGCGGCTGCTGTGAATGGCGATCTCCCTATTAGCGAGGCAGTCGCGCCACATATCGCTCCGTTTGCAATGTGCCGTACGAGACAAATGGTTCGCGCCAGCCAATATATCGCGAAGTGAAAACACGTGTAGAGCTGCGCTCAAATTTCGCATTATGGAGTATCGTAATCGTAGGTGAAATTTTTTCCCTCTCCTTTGTATTTGTCCGCAATTACTTTGTCATTTTTGTATAGTATGCAGTTCTCGAAGAGATACATTACCCGTTGCTCTGCTCGGGCACACGCGTAAGAAGTTAGCGTGTGTTTCGAGCTTCGTGCCTCTGTCCGTTTACCGATTGAGGCGCAGTATACGCGCTTATCTGCGACGAGAGCGGGATATGTGTACGGTCAGTACAGGATGAGATTAGATTGAAGGGTGTTGCGTCGTTTGGACTCCTTGTCTGGTGCCCGCCTTAAGCCCGACCACGCAAACGATGGCCGCCCTATCGTTGGGCTGTATCAGCTGAAGACGAATCGCTGAACTCACCAAACGTTGTTCAACTGCAGGAAATTCCGCGGCCTATTCGCAATGTTTACTCTCCTCTGTAGAACAGGCGTGGCAATGTTTCTGTGCCGAGGGTTATGAACGTACTCTTTGGAATACCAGCAGTTTTAGAGCAGTCCGGCTGTGGATGACAGAAACGTTTTGTCTTTTGCTGCAAGAATCGTTCGTGTAACGGCAGAACTGACACGAAAATAGTAAATGCGTTTTCTTGGCAGGAAGACCACATCTGTTGCATAAAGACAAAACTTTCGCTGCTGCGACATTTCGCGCAGAGGAACTGCTGCCCGAAAATAGGAATTTTAGCCATCACATGGGAAAAAAATATTTTTATCTGTGAGAGAGCATTCATTTCTGCTCAATGGTTTTTCAATCAATGCTACTTTTTTTATAACGTGAAACTAATTGGGTAAACGGTCACAAGCGGCATGAAAAAAAGAGCATTTGTGCTACAAATACCAGCCAAAGAAAACAAGAAAGAAAAGTAAAAGCGCGGTAACCGCAAAAGTAAAAATTGATGAAAGCACACTGGAAGTTTCCTTGCAGTTTTGCTTAACCTATGGTATGTTTGAGTGCTTTTGAGGATAAATGTTGCCTAGACTTTTTGACCGGTGCATAGAACAACCAAGTCAGCAGCTATGAAAAAACGGGCATAGCGTAGGATCCAGCGCACAGTAAAGTGAGTAAAATACGAAAGATTCACGATCGCAAGAAACTAGGGATTAATGATGCGAATACGATTTGGAAAGTTTCCCTGAAGGAAATCGTATCACTAGTTTAGACTAATGTTTTAGCCCAGTGAAAGAGTCATTCCTTACTCAGAGTTGCGTAGTATATTTATTCATGCTTGAGTAAGGGCATGAATATACAGTGACTGATCAATGAAAGCCTGCCAACGTTCAGCATGAATTTGCATACTAAATACAAGTAGCACAGAAAACTTGCAGCAGAGAATACAAGCAGCAGAGAAAATGACGGTAATACGTTTTGCGTACGAGGTGGCGTCTGCCCCATTTCATAACGTCACCTTCTTAAGATAAACTGTGCACCTATACTCCATGTAAGTTGCGTAACACAGTTCAGTCTCGGAACACTCCTCCACGTTGATAAACCATCAGTGCGAATGGTGGCGTGTGCGGTGGAGTAATTTCTTTCGCGATAACACGTAACCAATAAAATCCCTCACTGTATAATAGATAAGGTGAATGTGGGGCATTTTTTGCTAGAACATCAATCTGCATTGTCAGTAGCCACAAACACGTAGGTATCAGGATCAGTAGCGTTGAAACAAAAACAAACAACAAATAATAAAACTGGCAGGTATGGGGCACACGCATGGAGCCTTTCATTCGACGAGATAGACGAGATATCGCGGGACGACGCACGCAACGTATTCTTGACGTCGTACACCTCTCGAGATGCCTGATGAAACGCCGATGAGTGCCGTTTGGTAATGGAATGTGTCGCGACAGACACTTGCGCACTCGCGCGCCTTGTGACAGAGTTCGCTGCAACCGTGCCGGTGTGTCGATCAAGTCGCCTGATAGCGATTGACGAGAAGGTATATGGCGTTACACACGGCATATCGGGGGGGGGGGGGGGGGGGGGGGTTTCTTCCGCAAGACAATCTTTGTGACCTTTGAGCCAACGTTTCTTAGCCGGTGGAAAGTACATGTACTCTGTATATGCGCACTTCAGCCAAGCTATCCGGCGAGGAAAAGAAAAAAAAAAAGTGAGCGAAGATAACGACCGCTACGAACGTATATAGGCATTCGTTAAACGTAACGAGTAATTGTGGCTAATGTCTGCGTGTGTTTGCAGGCATGCAGTAAGCGTAATTAAGCAAAGGCCTATGAATTTTCTTGTCACTACTTGAGCACGTACAGGCTGTTTTGTGTATTCCCCTAAACGTGTTGTGGTTTAAGCTCCCAGTAAGCTTTGCGCTCTTAAAAAAAAAAAAAAAGTCTGATGCAGTTTCATTCGCATTAGCGAAGGTACCAAATCTCTTGCCATGTCGTTTGCGCGCATCGTGGAGATTCATATGTGGGCGTGGCAGTTCAGTAAAAGCAGCTAATGCGTACTGTTACCGCCTGCTCTTTCGAAAAAAAAAATACTTTCTGACTATCAGTTCAATAGTCACTTATGCATAGCTTGGGTTAACCTCCCCTCCTTTCCCACCCCGTTTCTCTCTCTCTATGCATAACTTGTCAACAAACCGGTATTCGCTACGTGGAAACTGATCAATACGTCGATGCTGGACGCCATTCTTCTAACTCTCCGTGATACCTACAGGAGGTATGAATCTGGACTGACTAGTTTCAACAGGGCAGAAAACGTCCAGCCAAGTTACAGTTCGGCCACTTTTGGATTTGGATAGGAACATTTCGAACTCGCAGTGCGGCTTGGATTCACGAGTGGCCGATACAGTAGAAATGTGAGAAACGATGGTCGCTGACTTGACTGCAATGAACAGCTGTCAACATGTTACATCTCATGACTGTGTCCACGCCATCTCTTTTTCTTTTTTTTTTTTGCTTCTCCAGACGTACCGACATCTGCGTCTTCGCGAGCTGCTGCAGAAACATTCCAAGAATGCCACTTTGGTCGCTATGTGAGTACATCCTCCCTTTGTATCTTTCTCTGTCTCTTTTTATTGCGATAGCAATTATATGGACACTTCAACCGGATTTCTGCCGTCGTCGTCGCCGTCGCCGTGAGGTTCCCTATAGATAAAATCTTCGCCGCGCGCCGTATGTCCGAGCGGAAGCGTGCGGGGACGCGCGCTATCACGGAGAGCGAACGCACTCAATCTCCCACGCGCAAGCAAGGAAGCAGGAAGCCAGCGCCGGGGGAGCGGAGGGGGGGGGGGGGGGGCGCACTTCCACTCTGCCAACAACCGCGCTCGTCGCTCGCTCGCACCGTCGCTTATCTCCACACGGCTCTGACCTTTATGGGCCGTGCATTCGCCGCTCAGTTTCCGTTGAAGCGATAGACCGCACGTACCTTCGCCCGTTGGTGCGGCGTATGCGCTTGCTGCCAGCGTTTTGACAGTCGTTGTCTGCAGTCATTCAGTGTGATCTGTTCATGTTTGCTTGTGCGCGCTCACACCACGCTTGTTCAATCAGTTAGTAATAGTCGGGCCACATTTTCCAACGCACGCTACACATGCAATGCTGCCCGGGTCGGCAGTGCAGCGCTACAGGTGTGTCCCTTCGCACGCGCGCTGCCCACGGGAAGCGCTTCTCAACAACACCACCGTTTCACACGCGCCTTCTCGTGGTCATCGAGTCTCTCTTCATGTCGGTCTACTTACGCCGCAGCACACCTGCTTACTTAATCAGCTCATGTTTACTACAATTCATATTGCTACCAAAGCCGCTCACCTTACTTCGTATGACATTGCTGTGTTGCTATCGCATTCATTGCTTCGCCCTTAGGGCGAAACTGTGACATTTTTGTCTACGTAGAACATACTCTTATAGACTGCTTTCGGCGATGTCAATCACACGCGAGCGAGTTTCTGCAGAGTACTTACCAGCCATCTCAAGCACAGCTAACGATGACAACGTCTCTAGCGACAGTAAGCGCGATCTTCGTATACGTTTATGCAAATAACATCGTCAAACGTGTGTTGATTTTTCGACGCTCTACAGAGAAGGTGAGAAAAAGACCCACCCTGAGACACTCAGGCTGACATTTGGAGTACAAGCAGAGTGTTTTGCGAATTATTTTGTATATCCGCACACATATATCTCCATGTTTTGCTGATATTTTGGATCGAAGTATATGCAATAATGAGAAGGCGCTTCTCGCTATATCTCGAATCTTGCACACCTTACCGTGGCCTTAATGGGTTGACCTGTGAAGCGTGGTAGTTGTCAGGACTGAAAAACTTTAGCCCAAAAATATAGATTCAAATCGAAGCGATACACAGTTTAGCAGCGAAGAAACAGAAAATTAACAAAATCCACCTTTCGCAACATTCTAGTACGGGGACAGGAGGGAAATATCCCTGAGTTTTCAATACTTTGAAGGCCCTTCCGCTGACATAAAAGACCCACTACGACGATTCAGAAGCCACCTTCATCACAAACCCATCGGGAATAGTGCTTCTGATGAAAAGTAGCACGCTGTGAAAAGTAACACACTTATAGCACTGCGGATTCTACAGGAGGTTGGCCTGCACCCACATTCACGATACCTTTAAAAGCGTAGCTTTTCTTTGCGAACCTCGCCGGGTTTCGTGACCGTGAGTGCTGCGGCCTGGCTGTTCTCCTGCCAAATAGGCCTACCAGTCGCAGCGGAGCACGCGCGCCGCTTGGTTCCTTGCACCACCACCAGATGGCGCTCGCCTCTGTGCATCCACGGCAGCGGCGGTGGCATTGCATTAGCATCTCTACAATGCCTAAACAAAGCCTTGCGTGTCACTTTGTGCCGACATTCGATAAACACAAACTCGTGTTTCGACTCTTTATGCACTCACGCAAAGCTTCGATGTATATAGATTCCAACTCGTTCGATCTGCTGCATTTTTCTTACGTAAGGGCTCTCTGCAATTGGTCACTTTTGCGGCTATCATTTCACCATCACGCCGATCGCTATCTTTTGTGGCGAGCGTCATAATGCCGGCCGAAAAGAAAACGCTCTTCCGTAGCATAAATTTCGGGAATACCAGCTGAGACGAGGTCCCGGAACCAACCGCTGTCGCGCGCGCACTACCCTTTAAAGCGAATAGTTTCCTTTGGCTCTTTCGCCCGTTTTCGTGGTGTTCGGTGGACGGACTGCAAAGGCGCCGATGCATATGGCTCGTGCTCTAGCGCAACCGGATTTCGTGGCGAGTTTGTCGCTTTTTAGTGCGTTGAGCCGCGCGTGATGTCGCACGAGAACGTTAAATTAAAAATTAAATTATGGGGTTTTACGTGCCAAAACCAGTTCTGATTATGAGGCACGCCGTAGTGGGGGACTCCGGAAATTCGCACGAGAACGTTGCGGCGTCTGAAGGTTCAGACGCTGTGGGGGAACGCTCGGGAAGGACAGCCCTCGACTTCTCCCTTTCCTACTGTGGTAGCAGCGGGAGAGGAGTATTGCAGTCACCGTCCACGTCGACGCTCGCGCCGTTGGGGACGGCACACACATGAACGAATAGGCTTATATGTGTAGCCACCTATAGTACTACTTCTACTGCAACGGCTTTGTAACGGCTTTGTTCTCTGTGCAGTTATGCTATGAAACAAGAAACGATACCTAAGCATCTTCACTGCGACAGATATACGACTTCGCGTTCGGCTCCTCGCTCACATTGTCGATCATTAAAGTTTGTTTCTCTCTCTCTCTCTGACAATCATCGTCGACGGTTTTCTGCACGATTTGCGTTTTTCTATTTCTTTCGTTTACAAAGAACGTACAGTACATGGCCTGCACGTTCTCCCTGTTCCATTGGCGACTATGTGGTTGCAGGCAGCTCACAAACCGTCTTCTGAAGCGTGCGCGGGCACCTTATTCTGCCGTCACATTCACGTCCGCCTTTCCCGACCTCCTCTTTCGGCAGGACCCTCCCGATGCCGCGCAAGAACACCTGCTCGGCCTCCATGTACATGGCGTGGCTGGAGACCCTAACCAGGGACCTGCCACCGTTCCTGCTCATCCGAGGCAACCAGACTAGCGTGCTCACCTTCTACTCTTAGTGACGGCGTCGCGACGTGCCTTCTTCTGGCGCGAGCGCCTTGGGCCACGCAGCGAAACGTATAGCACATGCTGCGTCGTCGAAGCAACCTGATGGCGACGACGACGACGATGACTAGTGCGTCTTCGAAGACGACCAATCTTGATTCCCTGCTGGCGGCATTGTGCGCGCGTCTCGCTGTTTGGACACGGGCGCGAGCCGGTGCAACTGGGCTTCCAGCCCTCTCTTATTTTTGTGTACGTGTGCGTGCGTGCGTGTGTGCGCGTGTGTGTGTGTCGCGTTTATTGTTTCTTACGGCCACCGTGGCGTCGAAGTAGCAGCCGCCGCGAGCACTTTCTTTCGAGGGTCCACTACACTATAGAACACTCCGGCTGGACAACAGCCGTGCCAAGGTGAACAGACTCTTGTCGTCGTTACATGGTGGTGACGGCGGTGCGTCTCGAAGAGACGTCAGTGTGTTGTTGTCCGCCTAGAACTTTAGTATTAAGTTTCGTTGTTAGTCTTTTCTTTTCATTGTTCTTTTATCCTTTTTTACGCTCTTCTGTTCCGTACCCTTCTTTTGTGTGTTGGCGACTATAGCATCACATAGTGACGGGCCGTAGCTCGTCGGACATATCGAAGAACTGGGTGGTCTTCCCTAGGCGCAGTCTGTTAGCGCGACCGTCGCGCCCCCCATGTACAAATGTTTCGGCGGCCCCTGCCCCCTCTGGCGATGCCTTATAGTTTGGTTGGGAAAACGCCCTCTACCTCTGCTGTAATTCTGTCGTGATATATGTCTTCTGTTCTGACCGATTCGTCAATAAGTGCCCACGTTGGCAAGCACCTGAAAACGATCTCCAGATTGTGTGTTCTGTAGGAACAGTGCAACCCTGTTACAAAATAACTTCTAACTTCCCGTACACCGGTGTAGTGCATGTCCGGTGATATTGTATTGTGCCATCGTGGAATCATTTGGACCGCCCTGGCCCTTTGTTTAACGCTTGTATAATAACCTGCGATCATGACCACATTTCGGCGTCGTGTGCAAATGTGCGTGTGAGATCTGAGTGCGCAATCATAAGTCATCTCGCCTTGTGCCTTACGAATGCATAAGCACGAAATACTTGCGAAAACATAATGGTTCAGGCAGCATAGCCATGCAGTAATCCCATTTTCATTCAAACCTGCCCGTCATGCAACTTTTAGAACTCGCTGCACTGGTAGACTAAGTGGTAGTTTTTCTTTACAATTATTATAGATTAGCTCTTGTGGTGCGTTTGCGCTCCCGACTTGTTTTGTACCTTTAAAATGACGCGATGATCTGCATGTACAGCTCGGCCAACATTACGTTACTAAGAATCATGCAATGTGTCCCTCTCATGACTGTTTCTGTAAGGCACTGTCCCTACAGTATAAGGATGGGACGTAAGCTCATAGAAAGAAGGAAAAGTAGGTTTAGCATTAAACTGTTGCGTGTACCCAATGTTAACCCACAAATCCGCCCATTGAATGGACTTCCATGCGACCCACCTAAAAAAAACTGTAAGCTTTGGGACATCGTTGTTATGCGTTCGATCGCCTGTAGCCCAGTTTTTTCTTTCTTTTTTGTCACAGGTCAATAATTTTGATTAAGCACGTAGTACCGGGTCGCTTTACTAACGCATAGCTGTAGACTGCTTTTGGGCGGCGTCGCATACATATATTTAACACCACGACGACAACATTTTTGTTCCAGTCAATGCATTTATGAGTGTAGAGTTTGCCCGCGGATCGCATTTTAAGTCTGCGGCCAACAAACTAGCTGACGCGAAGAATTTTTACTATTGTTAGTCTCGAGTGTTGTTCGTCAACTCCGTTGTGAATCTCTCTGTCATTTTGTTCTTTCTTGACAAGCCTCGTGGATGCTTTTTTTTTTTTTTTTTTAAACCGCTGTCTCCGGTTAGAACGACCCCGTGCACGAAGTTTTACTCTTAGGCGACTGCGGTATTGTATTGTTAACTGCTGCGGTATTCTGAAAGAAACTGGCTCGCAGGATATTTTACTTTTAAGAAAATTTCTCATCGAAAAATAGACAACGACCGGCCGAGGAGAAAAGCAAATTTTGCTTTTAACGTTGCGTTGTCGCTACAGTCTGAAGTGCCAGTTTGTTTCCCGGAAGACTAAAGTAACGGGGCGAATCTTTACATCGCCTTTCCGTCGAACAGCATACATTAACCATTTAGGCATCGTGGCAGTGCCTTTCACGCCGCGGACATCGGTAATTCCTTGTGGTTTTATTTGCCTGCTGGCCAGCTTTAGTTAACGTTTCACCGTGAGCCAGGCAAGCAGAAAGGGAGTATACGTATATGGATATTTGTGAAGTAGTACCGCGCTGTTATATTTTTTCCATGTTATGCGTGAAGCGACGTTTTAAATGTCGACTTCTCCCGTTCACGAGCACGTCTTCCAGCTTCCCCTACGAGTACTTATCCTGTAACTTTTCTTTCTGTACTGTTAGCAATGCGCGTCTGTAACTTACAATGTATAGACGTATACTGTTAGTGGCACAGCTCATTTTTCCGCATTTTTTTTTTTTATTGGTGAGCATAAACGAAACGTCGTCACATTTCCGAGTTCAGTTATTTCGCAGGGGGCCCTTAGGTACATTGAGTCAAAGCTTCAGTTTATTTACCTCTCAATCCCCCCCCCCCCCCCCCCCCCTTCTTAACATGGATTACAAGCGTTTTCTTTAATGTTGGGGTGAGGGAGTGCCCTCTAAGTAGCGTGACGCAGAGAAGCGTGAAATTGTGACGTCACGCTATTCGTCTGGGTGCTCATACAGTCAAAGGCGAGCGCTAGCAATGCGTGCTTTGCGGTGGAAACGTCGGCCCACTAACGTCGAGTCCTTTTGCCATGCGGAACGCCTTGGTTCGTTTATAAGACTTCGTGAAGAACATGCGATTTCCGGTCAAGCACGGTCAACTTCGCTTCACTTTGCTTTGCCATCTCGCGGCAAAATTTGTTCCTGCGTATGTTTTTACTTTGTCATGCATGGAAACAATCCCGTGTTGGATGTTGTTCCTTGTGACGTAACAACAATTCTGACGCAGCTGAACGACACCTTCTATATGTCAGAAGAGCTGCGCGTTTTGATCGTAACGTCATCTAGGAAGACAGCATTGGCTAAGAGATGTCCGAGGCTGCAAAGAAAACACAAATACGCAAGTGTTCTTTTTTTTTCAGGGCCCCTTTATATTCTGTTATCATTTATAATAGAGATAGAGTGTAGTTCCCTGGAGATTGCAGTGGCTATAAATATAATGGCTTCACGGCAGATTTTTCCTCCCTCGATAACTCTGTGTGTAATTTGTCAGGAGCCGCATCATTCGGAGACGCCGGTTCCGTCTTCGCTAGAAATACAACTATTTTTGTACTGCAATGTAAATAGGAAAAGTTTTCGACTACCACTTGAGGCAGTATTTTAGTTGTACATAGTTTGTCGCAGTGTCCTCTTCTGTGCATTTTTTTTTTTTTTTGCGTTGGTGTAAAGTTGGCAAATAACGCGATATATATATTTTTTGCGCCTTATTTGACGCTGACCTGTATCCGTTCAGCTTTTTTTTTTTTTTTTTCTCGAGTATGCGTAGCAATTTGCAGTGTCAAAACAAAGTGCCTTTGGATAGGGAGCGCATTTGAACGCGCCTTTCACTGTTCACACTTGTTTTTAGAAAACTCAATTTGCCTGGCCCACATGGTCATCTGCATCTCCTCATATTGACTGTTCCAATTTGTTTCTTGGGCTTCAATAAATGAGAGGATGTGGTCCACTTACCTTCTCGATCGTGTTCTTTCTTCGATCTCGACATTTCACTGAAAAGATTTCGCATGCTTTGCATTACCAGTGCAGGCTGCGTCAAAACTTTACGGACAGCGGAATCTGCGAAAGCGTTGCATTACTGAGCTGTTTGTGAGCGTAGCCAGTAAAAACTGCAGGCAGTTAAATCCAATGTCAAGCTGCCTGCCTACGCTGTGGAAGTATTCGTATTAAGGGGAAAGCCTTAGGTTTTCTATGTTGGCGGTGACCTTGCAGTGACCTTGGCGAAACTGTGACGTGACGAAAAAATGGCCGACGCCGCAAAGAGTAAGAACGCGTCTAAAAATGCTCGGATTGACGTCACATTTCTCAGGGAGGTTCCTGTAAACAGAGTAAATTGGTGGCTTCGAAAACAAAATTTGGTAAATTTCGGTCTGAGTGGGAATCGAACCCGGGGCTTCCGCGGGGCGAGACTAGCACGCTTCTCTGAAGCCACAACTTCTAGGCTGTTGTGGGCTTACTAAATGTGTGCCTAGAGCGCGCCTGATTGCACACGTCACGCGGTCACAGAGACGTTCGCGTGCCACTGCTCGCGCGTTCGTAATCGTCGTCTTCCACTGCTGGCAGGCTTTCGCCTTCACGTTTCACAAACGTGTAACACTTGGTCACTTTTTTTTTCTCTGACCTCGCGGTCCGTAAACTTCTGACGCTGGCTGTAAATTAGCATGAACGGCCATACTTTAGAAATTGCTGCAATATATTTGAAGTAGTTGCGAACATAGGATGAAAGCACATACAAACTAAGCGGAATTAACTTGACAATCATATATTCAGTGCGTGAACATTGGGTGACTCCACGCCAAATCAACCAACATTTTCTCGGCCGTCACAGATATAGCTGCAAAAATGTTCGCATGTTTGTCGAAGTTTGACACTCATCCTCCACGTTTATATTTCTTGTCAAAAATTTCTAGCATTTTGGCAAATATTCATTGTTCTTGCCCAGTTGAGCTAGAAGCCACAATCAACATTGTTTTTTTCAGCGGCATGTTGTATGACTCAGACATTTAGATTATATGTATATGGGAAGACAATGAAGTGTGACAGCCAAAATAGCAAATTTTTCACATATTTGAATGAAATACTTCGTGCGGTTCTGGCTCCGGCAAAAGCGAGTAAAATATCATAGTTTGAAATTTTTGCTCGGGACGCAGAGAAATGCAGAAGGCACAAATTAAACAGACAATGGTAGCCCGGTTGACATAGTATAGCTGAAAAATATTTGAAGGTTTGAAGATTCGGTATATCGCCTGAAAAATAACTGTAAAGTTCTTTTTTTTTTTTTTTGCAAGAAGCTTGGTTTTGTTCGTTTCGAAAAATTGGCTATTTTGGCAGTCAGACCACTTCATTGGCCTGCCATACACACCATTTGAACGACTGGTCGTACATTGCGCCTTTGAAAAAAAAAATATTGATTGATGCCTTCTAGGTCAGCTGGACAGGAAAAATAAATTGTCGCCAAAATGGTATAAAATGTTCTGCAAGAAAAATAAACGTGGAGAACGAGTTTGGAACTTAAAAAATTATGTGGCAATTGCTTCAGCTATATCTGTTATGTCCGAAAGAAACGCTGGTTTATCTGGCCTGGAATGACCCATTGAATGTGACAGGAGACTTCAGTGTGCCGACAGTGCACGATTCATTTCTAATTCGTGGCACTTCAATTCTTGTGACGGTCTTCTGAACTACGGATCCAGCAATGTTTGAAGAAAAGGCCTGCACTGCTTTGTGCGGCCACCACCATTAAACACGCAGGACATAGGTCTGCGTATAGCGCTTAAGCAACCGACACGGAAAGAACGGCACACTGCACAACGGGGAGGATGCGTACCCTCTACAGCCGTTCTTGTTTCTGTGTGGAACCACCTTTTTGGTACCTGTGCAAAACCAACTAGCTCAAAAGTATGTTCTCTTGGACGCAGGGCATGGTTTAAAAACAAGCGCTTTGAAAATCGCACACGTTGTTACAAATATGACGTAGAGACCTGGCACAACCAATGCCAAAATAATCCTAGTCGCTAAATCTGGAGCTGGGTGTATTCTCAATACATTAGAGTTGCGATGCGGGCTGGCTGTATGCCATCTTGAAGTACTAGTGTAGTGCAAAGTAAACGAAGAACGCAAAAAAAAAAAAAAAAAAAAAAACTCCACGAGCACAGCTGCAGTGCCCTGTCTCAGCGCTCATCAGCTTTTCTCGCGTTCTCGTCTATTTTTCACTACACAAGAATTTCGAGCTAAATACACCGCACACAGCAACCTCCGTTTGCCCTCTGAACTTACAGCTCAGCATCGACACTTGTATGACGACTACAGGACGCCCTGTACTTAGCTAAAACACTATTTCGAGTGCGTTCTAAACTACTGCACAGCATGTAAACTACTAGGACGCACCTAATACGTCCAAATGCAGAACTAACCCTTCAAAATCGACGGCCCGAACGGTAAATGCTGATTCACACTAGGCCGACACGGCGCCGATTTTGGTCTGCCGTCTGTTGGCGACAGCGTGTTTCTTCCTTTAAACCGTTGGCCAGAGCGCTTTCCGTCCTGTAAACTGCTGTCGTCATCAGCCGGCAGACCAAAAATCGTTGTCGTTGAATCAGCCTTAACGAACGGCGGCACCAGTGCATGGATAATCTTTTGGCAGAGCTGTGACGTCGTGCAGCGTATATAGTCTGCATTGTGTATACTTACGCACTTGACACCGTTCTTGCGTCAATTGTCGCTTACGGGGATCATTGTGCAACCTAAGCCGTCCCGAGTGAGGATTGCTTTCGAGATATGGAGTTCAATACGCACGTCTCGATACGCACGACCGTTCGTCGCGAGAGCAGTAACCGTTCGCTGCAGAACACTTTATATGATTTATATTAAACCAAGCATGCGTAGCATTACGTATACGTCAACTGGAGTTGAGTCTGCTTTTTCGTGTCAAGCATTCTTGTCCGAGCAGTTTTTGTAAGCAAGGCAGAAAACTCGACTATTCGCATAAAACTGCGACAGAAGGGACTCGCGAAAGCAAGTTGAGATTTATCTTTAACACCGTGTCGGCTGATCTATACGCTCTCTTGCCCATCAAACTCAGTTTGAGATGCGTATTAACGATCTCAAGGCGCAGATACTGCGCGCCTAGGTTTATCCCCTGTGGCGCCGTGTATACGGCAGGTATGCCAGCTACATATCATGCATCGCGTTTTTAACAAAAGCCAGATCATTGTACGCGAAGATAACCAAGTGCCTATTGTTCACAGTCGAGCGGAGCAGCCGCGAGTATTATTTTGTTGATACCATTCCATTTATTACTTAATTGCAATTAGCTACTTCTTTAATTACTGCTCTGAATGGCGTGCTGTCGATGAAGAATTTGTATAAAATTGAACGAAACTTAAAACTGGCTCGTTTTCAGCCAGGTACTGGTTGCCCATTTATTTATTTTTTTCTGGCTGATTAAGAAAGCCCGCGAGAAATAATAATATATATATATATATATATATATATATATATATATATATATATATATCACGTGACTAACCGTCAGCCCGCATCAAAAGGCGCTGCGGCCTCGATAGCGCGACGCCTTGGTGTTGCTACGGGAAGAGCGCTGGTCCCTCTGCTAATTGCTATGCACCTCGTTTAAGGGTGCTGATTTTGATGCGGGTGGGCGGTTAGTCACGTGATATTTTTCATTTTTTCGCGGGCTTTCTTGATCAGTCGGGAAAAATAAACGGGCAAACAGTACCTGGCTGAAAACATGCCAGCTTCAAGTTTCTTTCGATTTCCTCCAAATTCTTAATTGTCCGCACGGCATTCAGAGCAGTAAATAATAATAATAATAATAATAATAATAATAATAATAATAATAATAATAATAATAATAATAATAATAATAATAATAATAATAATAATAATAATAATAATAATGTAATTGTAATTAATTAATCAATTGAATTGCATCAACAGAAAATTACTGGCGGCTACTCCACTCGACTATGAACAATTTGTGCTTGGTTATCTTCGCCTATAGAATGGCACGTCTTTTAAAAACGCGGTGCATGATAGCTGGTACACTCTGTATATTGTGGGGCCAGCTTATTCCTTTTCTTCTTTCTGGGGTTTTACGGGCCAAAACCAGCTAAAGCTTGCACTTGGCAAAGACCTGATGTTGCATTCGAGATATCGGTGCGCACCTTTGAGTCTTCTCCCGCCTTATTTTTTTTAATCACGTGATTAGACATATCACTCAAAGAGGCTTACCCGCCGCGATAGCTCAGTGGCTATATGTGGCACTGCGCAGCTGAGCTCGAGGTCCCGGGTTCGAATCCGGGCCGCGGGGGGCCACAATCCAAAGAGGGGCGGCATGCAAGAACACTCGTTTACCGTACATTGAGTGCACGTTAAAGAACCCCAAGTGGTCAAATTCAACCCGGAGTCCCCCACTATACGGCGTGCCTCATCATGAGATGGTGGCTCTGGCACGTATTTAATTAATTAAATTACCGGAGAGGCTTCAGGCAAGACGGCACCAACGAGTGCAAACATTACATAACCTGCTATCGCAAGTAAAAACGCACATTACCCGACGCCACATTCATCGTAGATCTTACATACAGGGTGTCCCAACTACCTTGCACCAAGATTTAAAAATATGCAAATGCGACGTAGCTGGACAAAACCAAGGTATTCTTACCAAGATTAATTTTTTTTGCGTTCCTCCCAATTACGTAATTAGTCTTAGTAATTAACTTCTCAAATGTTACAACTATATGAAAAGTGTCAATGAGAAAATTGTAGAGCAACATGAGAAACTCCCGAAACAGCTTTCTGTTTCTCAATACGCGCTAAATAAAAGGTTTTTCCGAGCGTGAAAGAAGCCCGCGAATGCACGCAAAGTGCCTCGAGCGGCCAGTCGCGCTGTGGCGGTGTTTATCACTTGTTCGCTCTGTTTCGGAGGTACTCGATCACCTAGTCGAAGCGAAGAACATGCCACCGTTTTCTATTGTATGACGCTTCCGCATGTTTTCTATAAATGCATACACCACGCTAGCGCCCAATTCAACTAGAAGCGCCTCCAGACTCTTTCACTATCCTCGGTTCCTGTTAGCACAAGTTGCGATAGCGTGAGGTGCTCGTATCGTTACGAGCCTCTGTGCGGCGTAAGCATGTGACATTGTTCGCTGGCACGTGACAACGAGATTGCTTTACTCATTTCAAGTGACGTAAGAAAAAGCGCGATGCCTGCACTCCACAGGTCTCGTGAGTTTTATTTTTGCTCCGCTAAGACGACTGATATCTTCTGTCCTGATAGAAACAAATATCTTATGTGCCTGCAAAGCAGGGAAACTCCTATCTAGCCCATTTTGCACTTCCCTTACAATGCACACCTTGCCGCTGAAGCTTTTTACAGTTGACAGCTGCGCCAGATGCACACTACCTATAGCGAGCGGTGGAAGCAAAATGGAAGGGACGTGATGCACATTTGCCGTGACACCTCCGATCGCTTATCACATGACTTGGGGGTCATAGACTTGAAGCGCGAACGTTGCTGAACTTGAGATTGTCAAAGCGGGGGGCGTGTAACACTCAGACAAGCGATGAACCATGGGTCGTTGTCATTTGGACTGTCATCTCATTTTATTCGCGTCTTGAGCATCTTTGGCGGCCGGAGTTGGTGACGTTGGGGTGATAAATGAAAGCTTCGTGCAGCGCCATCTTGCCGTTGGGAGGTGCCTATATAGTTCTAATCGATCCAAGTGCACATTTTGAACCAGTTCTGCAGGTTGCCTTGCTCGGTGTACCGCACGAGTTTCACGTCGTGCGGGCGCAGCACCTGCGGCGTGCACAAGAAAAGTGCCGCCATGAATGACGCTATGTCAACTGCTGAGGGTGGTGGGCAACCATACAGGCACAGAAATTGCAAGTTTGGTCCGGCTAGACTGGCTGTTGTAACCAAAGCGGGGGACGTTGACGTCCGCGCACGAATGATCAACTATAGCGTTGTATGTCATGTCGTTTGCTAAAAAGAGCTCAGTGAACGACGCCTGCACTTCCAAAGTAACGAGTGCAGGCGAACCGTGAGCAAGTGCTGAACTGGCTCCTGCATGATTTCAATTCGAAGAGCGCTATGCAGGCGGTACGCACTATAACTACATGAACGAGGACGAAAGTTCGGCATTTCCTGAATTAGTATATACATAAATTGCAGTCAAACTGAAGAAATGCAATGAGCCTATATTCCAGCACAGCCTTCGAGGACCCGGGGACCAACTTTTCTTGATCACAGGGCTTCCAAGCTCGTAGCTTTGCGGTTACAATATACTCGTAGAATGACGGTCTACCTAATCAAACAGAATCACCGACTACGAGTGAGCAAGTGCTGCTTGTTGCGTTTATGCTTTCCTCGCTCCCGACTGTCGCGCGGGTCAACAAAACGGGGCTAGGACAATCCGAAACAGAAAGAAAATATACCGTGATTTCATTAGGGAACTTTAAATAAAGACCTGATTCGTTGTCCCCTTCAAATTGCGGCGTTATCACACATCAGAGTTCTATAATCGAAGACATTGATACCTCTCCTTCATAATGTCAGAATTTGAGCTTGTTAACCGATCATCTTGAATTGAGGACAAGAAAAGTGCCGCCATGAATGACGCTTTGTCAACTGCTGAAGGTGGTGGACAACCATACAGGCACCGAAATTGCAAGTTTGATCCGGCTAGACTGGCTGTTGTAACCAAAGCGGGGGACGTTGACGTCCCCCGCTTTGCAAAACGAGACATGGCCAGAAAAAAACGCAGACTAGTGCTGACTCCCAGAACTTCTTTATTCCGAAGAAGCAGACGTATACAAATAGACGAAAATAATTAAAAAAAAACAGTAGGATGAAAAATGAAACTGATATGTAATCATGTCATGTCACCACCTCCACTGACACCCAAGTAGCGTAAATCTTTTCGGGACAGTGCCACTGACGTCATGCCATCCTCCCAAGCGACATCTCATTTGCTTCTAGGATTTGTCTAGCCAAACGATTGTAATGCCTGCGAAGAATCCTAGGACGATTAACATCCGGGCCTCAACCACACTGCTGGCGATGACTTGCCAATATAGCATCTTCCTTCTTCCTACTAAGGTTGCCTTCATGCTCATTCAGCCTATCATTAATACACCTTCCATTTGCACGTATGTTTCACGAAGGCGCGCGTTGGTGACACGACAGATGGCGGGAGCTTTAAACACAGCCGCTGGAAAAGACCGCGACGGCGCCGCTCAGGGTGATAGATGGAAAGACGGTCAAGAGAAAAGATTGGCGGACGAAGGAAAGAAGAAACAATGCGCGGCTCGCGTGGCTCTGGCCACGCTCTGGCGCTGCGAGCAGCCGACGCGAACGGTGGGGGAAGGGGCGGAGGAGGGAGAGAGAGAGGCAGCGAGCGGCATTTCGAGTTCGCGTCGCTCTTCGCTTCCACCTCCGCAGCGCGCTTATAAAGTCGCGCCCGGCGCGAGTCGGCGGGTTCGAACCGCCCAGAAAGCGTCGTCGTTGAGCGCTCGGTGGCGAACGCAAAAGACAGTGGTGACGAGAAGGCGTGCGCGCACGCCATCGGGTACGGGCGGGGTGGGCTCTGCAAAAAAGAGAAAAACAACAACAACAAAACCGTTTAACCTTTTCGTCAATTCCGCCGCTTCGGGAGCACGCGCTAGCGAGACGCGATGGCGGAGAAGTCGCGCTTCCAAGTGGCCAAGGTGGACTACGTGAACGAGGCGATGGCGCCGGACGAAGACGATGAGGACGTGCCCGGGACGCCTACGGCCGTGGCCGCCGCATCCATGGGTGGTGGTCCCCAGTGCGTGGTGACCAGCGCGTCGACGTCGCCCACCGAGCTGGCCAACTACGGCACCGTGTACGACACCGTGAACGTGAAGAGTCTGCTCCACTACACTCACGAGGCGCTTCCCCGCGTCGACCACTACCGGAACGTGATGTCGGTGCACGGACACATCAGTCGGCCCACGCTCGACGAGCTGCACTACAGCGGACGGGGATCCATCGCGGGACTCACGCAGGTCAGTGCGACTCGATTGAAAATACCGATGAGCGCGAAATCAAGTGCGAACGCGGCGTCTAGGAAAAGCGATGACAGGCACGACCTGTCTCTCATTGTTGGGAACATAAGCAAGGTTGGTTTAAAACATGGTTTAAGAAGCGTCGCACAACGCTCAGCGCGTCGTCTTTCTTGAAGTGAGGAGCACTTCTGGGAGGCTAATGTTGTTGTCACTAGTAATTCTAACTCGGGCTGCGGAGTATTTTTACAAAATATGGGTGACTTTTCACCGTCGTGTCACATTGCTTTTCTTTCCCTTATTCTTCTTTTTTTTTTCTCGTTTGCCGCCTGCGTGCTCTTTTCTAGATTGACATACGAGCAGCTGCACACGGGAACAAACGTGGAACAATACCTATCCGCCAGCGAGAGGGAGCTCAAGAAATCTTGGCCACAGATACAGAAAGCGAGCTATCTTGCGCTGCGCGTGTGTGCGATTATATGTTTTAAATGACTGCCTTAGTACAACAGCACTCGCAAGGAGAAAGCGACGCTGAATGGGAAGTTCTGTAAGCTAGGACACTTAGCGCAGTTCATAGGCACTATCTTATGTGGGTGCGAGATATACTAAAAAAGGACGATCTTGTCTTCTCAGCATTTTTCGTTAGCTCGCTTAAGTATAGTTTTGCCGTGGCTAAGTGGCTGAAACTGAACCTCGCAACTATATAGTTTAGGAGTTCCGAATTATTCCAGAGTACAAAAGCACAACCCGTATAAACGCATAGCCGACGCCAAAAAGCCGTATATCGGTGACTCCAAGTTAGCGAGGATGGGAAAAACATTGCTCGATCCGCAGCTTGTCACGCCGAGATAAATTCGGGCTTCAAGTACCTAACTGAAGCTGACCGTTTCCAGTGGCACCCCTCAATCGCTGGCTCGTCCTGTGTATTTGTAGATTAGTTATCTGATATGGCGGATTCAGACTACATAGCCGCCATGCGCACGTAAACAGCTACACTACACACGTGCCTGTTCAGATCCGACTCGCGAGGGTGTTTCCATACCGAAGCGCTTTAGCACATTGTGTGTATACCACGCGGCGCGTAGTGACGTTCGAATGCAAATGACGATGCACCAGCTGTGTAGTTTGCTCCGCCTCTCGCCGTCGAACAAATATCGGCGCGTAGACGATCCACCAGGGCATCGCCGCCTGTTCAAACGAGAACGCCGGGAGAAGCGCGTCAGTGCGAGATGACGCTTTCAGTTGGAATGTGCGCGCATGGCGCCGATGCGGTTTACGTTTGAATTTCCCGCCGTCGGATCCGGATTATTTTTTCTTTTCAACCTATGGAGTGTTCGCGAATGGAGAAAACGATATCACGACTTATTCAGCGTGCCTACGGTCAGTTTTTCATAAGGTATATACTTAGCAAACGCTATGCGATCATAGCTAAACTTTTCTTGTGCAATAATATAACAACCAAACGCCGATGGGCCAGATAATTATGAAAACAATAATAAAGTATTCAACGAGGCAAATTCGCACTTTGGCTTTGGTGTAGTGAACACTGCAACTTCATGGGTAGTGTTACCTGGCGTTATTTTGCTCGTCCTGAGGTCTCCTTTCACGAAAGAGTTTATTTTCTTTTTCTTCGTTTATAAAAATGTCTTGTTCCCGTTTCCAACGAAACGTGGTCTCTCCGCGATTCTTGTATTAAACATGCCGCCTCGCTATCGCCATGTAGCTGTTGTCGCCAATGGCACCAATTCTTATAACTAGTAAACACAAAGTGCAGCTTTGGCAAATCGCGATGTCCCTGTTTGATACTCGAATCGTCAAATGCGATCCTGTTCTGTTCTGTTGGCGAACACTGTCTTTTCAGCTCTTGTTTACTTGCTTCTATAGGTAAAGCGTTATCTCTATTTCAGTGCTTATCTTTTTATTTGTTTCCCCTTACCCAGGGCAGGGTCGCAAACTGCATAGTTATCTTCCGGTTAACCTTACCACCTTTCGCATCTCGCTCTCTCTCTTTTCGACTCACCATCGCCAAATTCAATTTTTTTCCCGCCTCATATCTACTTCGGCATCCAATCAATTTTATTTGCAGTATCGGCGGCTTTTCCGTCCGTATGCTTCTTCGTATTTCGCCATATACGCGTCGCATTACTCGAACGACACCTCGATATATCGGGACGTGCTTCCAGAAGCAAGAGACGAGCGATATTCTCGCCTTTCAGTTCGGGCGCACCGCGATTCGAACCTCTCTCGCTCGCGTATAATCCCTCGCTTAAGCCCTGGCAGTTCCGGCGTGACCCATTCAACAAACGCCAACGTTAATGAAAATGACGGCCCGCGTCAGGCCGCTCAGTTAAGTGCTATATTCATTAGCCCCCTATGCTCATTTAGAGTTCACACGCTCGTGTAAGGTCTTTGTAGTTGTGTTCAATGTTTCGAACTTTATTTGGCATTGATTTTTTTAGCATACAGTTAAGGCAACCGGGATAACATCTTGCGATACAGTAAACCCGTCAAAGGTCTTTTCGTAGTAATTAGGCTGGATGCCTCCGCACGCGTTCAAACAACACTTTATTTTTAATGTTAATGCAGTTTTGTTTATTTATTACTTATAATTGGAAGTTATAAGGCCGTGGCAATTACCATCGGTGTCCAGCAAAGTTCAAATGCAAGTGAGCTGGTACACTGTTTAGTTGACAATGAACACTGTCATTGCCCTATACGTTTAGGGGGATTGAATAGCCGAGCGAGTGAGCTATCAATGTTAAATATTAAGCACGGAAAAAAAAGTGTTTGTGTCATAGTGATGACGTTAAGATAACGTCAGTGTCAGGAACGTGTCGGTGAGAAGGACAGCTACTTGCATATTCTGACGCTTACGTGGCAGACGGTTCCGTTTTGCGTGCATATGAAGTCACAAATCTGATGTCGTGGACACGCGCCATTAAAGTTGTGCCGCAAAAGCCAAAGGCAAACCGCTCCGCCAACTATGCCCCATGAGCCACGAGATAAGGGCAACTTTTCCGCGTGATAACCGCCGACCATAAACGCACGACCAAGCGCACACGCATGCATGCGCGGACGCAAAGACGAAACAAAACGGACATTTTCACAATTCTCTGCTCGGGAATTCATCAAATTCTTGACTGCATTTTTTAAATCTCGCGCACCGATTAACCAAACAGGATCAATCGCTGCATTGTCGATGAATTAAGCTTCAATTCAGTGATGTATAGTGCAACCAACATGTTCATTGCCTTACAATAAGCAGCACTCAAACATGATATGCAGTCTTTTCGCGACTAGTGGCCCAAAAAGATGTACTTGTTACTTGACATTGAATGAAGGATGGAGCGAACGCTTTTCAGCAACTGTTGTAAAGGCTGATCTGAGCATACAACCGAAGTCGGGGTGTTAGTCACGACATGCTTTCTCTTTATCTCTTTACTTTATTACGTCTCGAAGCCCGTGCAGAGATTTAAGTACCGAAGTCGCGTATACCACTAAAAGCTTCTAGATAAACAAGGTTTATCTTGGCGCCTTACGTAATGCAGGGCGCACCCGTGCTTCAGCGCTCGTCTGACCGTTACGCACCGAGATTTGCACAACAGTTCGTTTGCGAGTATAGTGCTGTTAAACGGGATAGTTGACTTCGAGCTTCTTGATTCACGTTACAAGTGTGATGGAATCGGGATACAAGTGGGAGGATACAGACATGAGAGACGTCGGTGGTGTCTGCATCTCCTCTTTGAGTCAGGTGCATGGAGTAAGATAGACAGGAGCGCCGACTCAGCTCGTCTGGAAGGGACAGATCCTGTGACCCCAGTTGCCGGTTCACAACGCGTTTGCCAGACGGCGCTATGCATGAGAGAAAGATGTGGAGGGGAGGGGTGGGGGGTCTACTCCAATCAACCATGGTTTCCTACAATGAGTAATTACTGTAGGAAACTCTATGCAATCAACCGATGGAGTGGTTGCGCGGCTGCGCCAAGCTCGGCTCTCTCGGCCGTTGCTATAGCAACGACGCTAGGCCATGCTTGGCCATGCTCCCGCCCCTCCTTGCAATAGGTGCATGGCCTGGCGCCAGTATCGCGCATGCGTATTGCAGTTCGCGGAGAGACGTTAGCAGAATAAACATTTTACTTTAATTCATTCACTCGAATTTTACCTCACAGGCCCCATGCCTTGCCTCTATTAATGGAGGTTACATGTAATTGTGCTAGGAACAGGAACAAAAAAACACAGAAAATAAAAGAAATACGAAGACTGTGCAAGAAAAAAGAAGCTGAAAGGTGGTGGAGGGGGCGGATACAACAGCCGTCTGCGTGGTCTCGAGCTATGTCAGAAGACAGTGAAAACAAGATTTTAGGGCAAGGGTGCCTTTTAAACTGTTTCTCCGTATACCTTGTGGCGGTTCCATGAAGGCGGAAGCTGATTGACTCATTCTGGACGCAGAAATTGCTTCGGCAAAAGTGAACTTTTTTTACTTGCGCTCGGAGAGTGTGTTCTGTCGCTATTTCGTACTGTGGAACTGCTTGAGCCGCTTTCTTCAGCAATATCGTCGTTTCAAGGCATATTCAAGCTATGCTCTTCGCTGACCGGATTCCTGTAGACTCCAGGCTGTGAATCGGGGGAATCATTAACTTTTTGAAGGCAACGCTGAAAATTATCATTACGGCACGTGCCTTAATAAGGGAACACACCTACAGCCTGTGCAGTTGTAGACAAACTGTTGTCCTTCTGCCTTTCCGCATCGGTGTCTTGTGGTTGCTTTTGACATTCAGCATCCTTGAGTCGCATCTGGCTTCCCTCGAAAATTATAGAAACTGCTTCCTTTCGGAGTCGGTAAAAGGGCTTTCTTTTCGTCTAGTAGGACATTCCCTTTATGTTTGCTGCAGTACTTATCAAAAGTCGCGCGCTACTCGAAATGTCGCGCACATGTTTTGCCTTTTGATTTAGACGGTCGCATACTTCCAGGAATTTTCTGTCGCCACTGCTGTAGCAGCTGCGGATTAGATGTTGTTGCGAAGAGAGAAAGCTTCTCCCGTCCTTTGCCATACCTGGATTTACAGCGGGGCACAAAACACTTCATCAATTACTATTCGGTTGTTCCGCTGTTTCAAGCGCGAGTATCAACACACCTTGTTCCGTCGGGCATGATTGAACATAGTGCACGCATGGTAAACAAAGCGCCCAGCACAAAATTACGTGGCACATAACCTTCTTACTCGCAGACGTTCGGACGAGGAAAAAAAAAACACGTGCACATCTGCTGTGCCTTTTCGTACATTTTTTTTCGTCTTCTTTCTCCAGGGACGTGTACAGTCAATCACAAAATATTACGGACCATGAAATCCGAGGAAAAAAAAAAAAAAAGGCCGAATATCTCCGCAGTCTCACAACGCAGCCTGGTATTTGCAATTCGGGTCTCCACTAGAGTATGCGAACAACATTGTCGTGTACAGTGTTACTGGCCACTGCTACAGGCTGATCGGAAATTGAACTTTTTCTGAGATCCCGTGGTCCGTAAACTTCTGCGGTCGACTGTACAAATGCTTTGCGTGCGTGCAAAAAAAAAAAAAAAAAAAAAAGAAAGAAAGAAAAACAGGGGCACGTTTTCATTTGCGTTCTTTTTATTTAATCGCTGTCGAATCGAGACGGCCGAGGTCCGAGATTCTAGCATGAGCTCGACGCACGCCGCGCCGCCGTTCTCCGCCACTGTAGCGCATGCGCATATGGAAGCAACCTGTGGAATAGTTTCCACGCGTCTCAGCAGAAGGTGCTATGAGTAACTACCTAAGAGGAAAAAAAATGGAGGACGCTGAAGTTTAAGAGTGTAACGCGATAGCATTCAAACATCTCTGGCTGCTTCTCAGGCTTTTTTCTCGTGTATTTAAATTACAATCCGACGATATCACGTCTGTAGGTTGCGGTTAAGTCGTACTTTACGATTTTTTTTGACAGATTTTACTTTGAGAAGTTCAATTTCTGTTCACTAATGCCTTGCGCCACGCAAAGGGCCTGCCCGGGCGGGGTGGTTCATGATCATGTGGTTCGGCATGATTATTTCCGCCAACGACGCCGGCGCTTACACCGACGCCGGATTTTCTGCGACACGGGGCCCTTAACGCTGTCGCGTTAAAAAAATGGAATCAGCAATGAAACAATTTATGTTAAATCAAAGGGAAGCGCCTTACTTTTCGAAGTGAGATCAGGGTGCCTTAGAACGCGCAGTTGTAAAGCGAAGTACACCAAGGAAGAGCATGTGCTTGCTGCGGTAAAGTTAGGGAAATGATGGGACATGTTTTCTTGGAATAGGAAGAGATCTGCCCGGCGGTCGGTTTAGGCTCCTTGGCCCTTGGGTTCAGAGATAATTGGGGGAAAGTAAACATGAGTTGATTGCAGGTTTGGTGGCAGAATATAGGGAGACCACAAACAACGGAGGCGTACAAAAAGCAAAGTTCCCAGTAGTGGTTCAGAAAGTTTGATGCTGGGAATTTTTTTTTTTCCAGAAAAGGGGGGGGGGGGGGGGTATAGGTAGGACATTAGGCAAAAATAAGAACAAGAGCTTAGGGTTGTAACCCTCCACCCGGTTCCAAAAGCACGCTCATAGCATCCATCCATCCAGCTGGTCGGATTCGGAAAGAGGAGAAAGCATGTGCGAACGCTCGGAAGTGGAGCGGAGGGAGAGAGCACAGACGTGAGCTACAAACCCCGCGTCCGCGTTTCACGATTTGTCCCGAGCGAATGCGTTGCGCGGAGGCGGAGTCGGCGCTTAATATCCGTGGTCTCGTACTTGTCTGTTGCGCTGGTGACGTGAAACGAGTGTTGTTGTGGCCTTGCGCATCGCAGACGCACGATGTCATGCATGTTCCCAGGATGTTCCCTTCCATAAAAGGGGTGCCATCAATTTTTTTTTTCTTAAGCGTGTACGACTCACGTTTGCACACTACCGAAGAAGCTGTATTTGAGTCTCAACTGGAGATAATGTTTTATTTTTCTTCGCCGTAAGACGAGGGTCAACCTTGCGATGAGGAGGTGGTTTGGCGACGACACGATAGCTAAGGACGACGACGCCGTAACGCAAAGGACATACACCGCAAAGCCACTTTCATGTTCTTGGCTGCTGTGAGAGTAATTTTTTTAGCGATTATGACAGAACGTCCTGTGATCTGATGGATATGTCCAATATAGACGAACCAGCTGGAGCTAACCGGGGCATCCTGCCGTTTTCCTCGCTCTATCGAAAACTCGCATTGTCACCTCTACAAACGTCTCGCATCACACGCACACACGTGGCTGAGGAGGCATGCGTAGCACGCGCCGACTTCACTGGCTCGCCGTGTTAGGCGAAGAGCTCGTCGCCCTCTTTCCGACAGGAAGCGTGTGACGGGGCTTCCGACCGCAGTGGCCTCTGTCAGCCGCAGTTTGCGACACGACATTCTTTCTTTACGTAAAGTCTGAGCGTTCTTTCGGCGGTGCGTCACTCTCTTGTGTTGCGTAAGCTTGCACTTCGCGCCCTGCAGTGATGCGCCTGCCGGCTGCTGATGAGGCTACGTACTGCTTCTGTCACTGCTGCTGAAAGGTCAATGTTACTACGCTGGAGAAACGGCGCACAGCTGTTCAAATTGAAGAAATTGCGTGCAGTAAAAATAAAAGGGAATACCGTGCGGGGACGCTGACGCGCAGGTCGACATTCCGGTTAATGATAAAGGTGGCGTAAGCCTCATCTACATATTTGTTCGCGCTGATTGATCTCGTAAAAACTTTCAAGCCGTTGTGGTCGTACTTTCACTACGTATCGAAAGGTGTCCATGCAAACGGCCGCGTACTCTCGCGCGATTAATCGTGTTGCGGGGAGCGTTCTTAGCCGAACACCAACTATATTCCAGCTCTCTGAGACGTACGTCGTGAAGCTCGAGAGGCTCGAGGCGTCCGAAGGGTTTAGCTGCTGTGGTAGAGGGCTCGGAAAGGACTGCCTTCCTCTGCCTTCGAAATTCTTTGGCGTTCACTTTACTTTCCCAGAAAGTCGTCCTTACGTACTGTGAAACAGGGCACAATTTTGGTGACGAATGTCTCAAAGGTGGCGAGTGGCGGTTTCAGGTTTCCCGCTAAATGCATATTCTTCGAGCAGTCGACCAACTTCAGTTCCACAATTTCAAAGCGGGACACAAGTAATTATCACGAGAGTTTATTAGTGAAGTTAGTTATAATTAATTAACTATTGGTTGTCACGGCATTGCTGACGTCTACCGCCACTAACAATGCGTCGTCCAAAAAAAGCGTTATCTCCGCTATCATCACTGCAGTATATTCAAGCAAGTAGGCTTTTTTTTTTTTTTGTTAATGTACACAATACAAGGGTGATGTTGGCGCACATATATAAAGCCGGCTTTCCTTTTGTCTCTCGTGAACAGGTAGTGCACTCACACATACTCGTATATTATTGTACAGTGTACACCCCCCCCCCCCCCCCCCCCCACACACACACACACTTTGTGTACTCTTTTCTTCATTTTTATTTCATTTCAGGTATCCTTCTGTCATATTCAATACACCTCCCCCCCTCCCACCACCTATAGTACGGGGTAGCCAGCCATTTACACTGGCTACTCTTTTTCCCGCTCCTCCTTCGTACACTTTCCCTTCTGATTTTTTCTCTCTATGCACTTGGTTTGTCTCAGGCCATGTTCTCTCTCTCTCTCTCTCTCTCATCTTTCTGTTCTCCTGTTACCGTTCGCCAACGAAGGGCGACCAATCAGACGCTTTTATGGTTAACATTCGTGACTTGTCTATATATATATATATATATATATATATATATATATATATATATATATATTGCTTGCTCTCTACTTTGTGTAGAATAACGAGTAGAGGAGCAGTTAATGTACACGCAACGACATTACAACATAATTCAAAACATGCACTCGGCGACATTACGAAGAATCTAACAAAGCAACGATACGGACAAGAACAATATCTCTTAATTAGTCGAGACAACTGGCATATATCCTAAACGGAACGAAGAGCGCCGGCCTCCGCAAGCAAGAGCTGATCGAGCGAATATCGTACACTGGCTCGTCGACTTCGAGAAGCGCCCGTTTTTTCGCGTGCGTGCAACCGGAGCGCGGATCGGTTTCCGTGGCTGCTCATACCGCCTCGCGTGTCGGCAGCAGCACCGTGACGAACACGTGCGCCTGGACCGAACACGTATGGTAGTTTGCTTCTGTTATTACAGCGTTCGACGCTGCGCTTGCGATGACCAAGTCATCGATCAACCTTCCGGTCAATCGGCAGACGCTTTAATTGCAATCACCGTAAAAGCCCATTTAGTTTTGCGTCCCGTAACATTTCAGGGAACGGTCTCAATGAGTCTTTTTCTTGTTCCTTCCTTTTTTTTTAAATTCGTGAACACTTAATATCGTGGAATGGAAGGATGTGTCCTTTCATTCCAATCTGTGTCTCGGTGCCAATTTTTTTCCCGAGCGGCCGGCCGTACATGGAAATCACGAAAATTAGATCCTCTAGAAAATTGACTAGGCGTGGTATATTCAACTGCTGCTGTTTTTTGCGGTGCTGGTGGTGGCAGGCCGAGCTGGTACGACCCGTGGTGGTGGCAAAGCACCTGCCGCAGTCGCATAGTGCGTGGCCACGTATGTCCT
Organism: Dermacentor silvarum; assembly: GCF_013339745.2. NCBI lineage: Eukaryota > Metazoa > Arthropoda > Arachnida > Ixodida > Ixodidae > Dermacentor > Dermacentor silvarum. Next base: position 216,980,617 of record NC_051155.1, on the reverse strand, counting down.
GCCGCTGAACACAGGCTCTCGGATTGAATTCTTAGTCCTGGCGGCCGCATGCCGATGGGGACCACAAGCCGAAGACGCACTTGTACGCAGATTTAAGCGCGCGTTATATAGTAAAGAACATCAGGTGGTCAGAATGCAGAGCCCTCTACTATGACATCTCAAAACCCACCTCAGTCGCGTAAACTATGATGTTCTATATAGCTGTTCCTCAGCGCCGTTTTATACTTCCGAGCACCAGGTCGCGGATTCGATGTGGTGGCCGCATTTTGATTGGCAGCGGAATAGGAAAAAAAAAAAAAAAGCTGGTTTACCGCATTTTGGCGGCAGGTCAAAGAAGCCCATGTGGTCGAAATGAATACGGAGCCCACCGTAACAGTGTCCTTCGTAGCTCTTGGGCTGCTTTGGCAGGTTGAACTGCGCAAGTTAACTTCATTTTTTTTCTCTTTTTTTCTTTCTTACTTTGTCGTATTTTTCTTTCTTTTTCTTTTACGCTGGAACAGTTGCTTCTTCCACGCTTGACTTCAGTTTTCATACTCCCCGAAAGAGAGTACGTCGTTTAGTAAAAGAAAATTCAGTGGCGATTTAGCGGTAAATGGGAGAGAAATGTGTTGTCATTGACTCGCACATCTTTGAGGTTCCGGATCCAGGGTTTAAACCGCATTAACCACATTGCAAGGTGTTGTTCAGGAGCTCGCTCGACGTGAACCTCCGGCCTATTCGAGGAGCGAAGTGCAACTGACAGCGGAGCGGAGTAAACCACCGTCAACTCCCGACAGTGACTTTTAATATGTAACAATCAGTTGCTTCTGCTGGAGGAAATGCCAACACCTTGTTACGTTAGGCTGCGCGGGCTGTTCTCGGGGTTACAGAAAGAACAGTAAACAGGACGATACAAAAAGGAGCATGCAGACAGACGCAGTTCCGGCTGACAGCTGTACCTAATCAGAGTTGTTACGAGTTGTTAGTCCCTGAATAACAAATGGCGGTATTTAACACCTCTGACTGGATACCGATTAACAGCTGGCGGTCTTGCTGTTCGCAAATCATGTTGGGTACTGTTGTCAAACAGCACTATGATCGCGCGCTCCTTTTGCTTTTTTCTGTCAGATATAGCGCTGTTCTTTTTCTTTCTTTCTTTTCTTTTTTGTTATGAACCAACTAACCTGTCAATCGATCTCTGCTGCTTTTTTTTTTTTTTTCAGCGGGCGTGGACGGCGGTGATTCGTGATATATTTCAAAAGCCTGTGACAGCGTTGCTGTAACTTGACTGACGCTTCTCGTGATTAACTTTCTACCACGTTGGATACGCTGTATATACTGGTCGGTACTGCCCGTGAGGCCGAACTGCAATGCGTACATTCACTACCACGCTCCGCGTAGGCGCTCTTTTACTGGCTGTTATCTGCTGCGTTATTTCTGTGGAGTTTTCTTTTTTTTTTGTGTGTGTGTGTTTCTGTCTCGTCGGTTCGTGCTGCTGGATTCTCGTGTCGCTCGCATACCGACCGCTCGTTTGCGAAGCGCTATTGTTTTGCAGAAACTCGCGAGGAAGTCGAAAAATGCGTGGGTCGATAGCGAAAACCATGCGTCGACGCCGACAGCAGCTGCAGCGAAGGCTACTTCCCTAAAGCTATGTCCTTTATACTTTTATTTATTTTTTCCCCCACGCATCTCGTTATGTTTTCGATTTGTTCGATTTTTCTAGTGTTATTGTGGAGATGCATTTGTGAGCACCGGCGTTCTTTTTTATCTCGACACGTTCCGAAACACTTCATTTCAAATTTCGTGCAGTTAAATCACGCGTGAAAAGATATGCCAGAGACACGGACTATAGCCAGAAGGCTATCACCGCTGAGCTTTTTCGGCCCCCGTTCGCTGCCTCGGACACCGTAGTTGTATCGCTATTCGCCGGCAAATGGGAAGCCGTGAGCGCTCGGCTTTCACGGGTGGTTTCCCTCCCAAGGTTGGAGCGAACCCATAGCTGCTTAGCTTCGACGACGTACGACGGGTTAGTCTGCACCACGGACAATAAAAGGGAAGCTACAGGTGCTGTTCTTCTACACGTGTTAATGCGCCAAGTAGTCCGGCAGAGCTTGACAGCGTTTTCGGTTTCTTGGAACAAATATATACCGACTCCGTGTAACATAAACGCGCGACGCTTTCTCGTTTGCCCTAACGCAGAAGGGAAAAGCAGAAAATTTTGTAAAATTTACCACTCAGTTGAGTACTTTCTCTTATTTTGCTTCTGTGAATAAGATGCTTGTTTCCTTTTCCCGAGCTTCAATGTAACGCGAATGAGAATGTGGGACTTTTTTTTTTTTTTTTTTTTTCAGGAGCGCTCTGTGCACGCTTCTCCTCCGTAGCTTGCCTTTCATGGCCGCTGAAGGTCATCCGCGAGTGTAACAGTGCATTCAATATAATGACATCGCATTGCTTCACTGGCCTCGATGTTTTCGTCACTACGTGCCTTGCTACGGAAACGTCAACTCAGCAGTGTTACGTCGTAACCTTAATTGAGTCTACTGTTTTTGTGAGACATTGGTATAGGTGAGAGCTCTTGTCCTCACCCTGAGGTTTGTCGGGCTCTAACGAGTTTGTTATACGGGTATTTCTGGTCGTACGCCTTCCAGAGGCCTCCAAATGAGCCAACCTGTAAACACTTCTGAGTCTCGTAAATATAGAATACGGCTAGTTCATCTCGTCGTTGCTATACACGCGTATACGTAATCAGTCCATATTTCAACTCATTCAGAACGAAGCGACTAACGTGAGAGGCAGCTCCAGGAACGTCGCCATAAGCTGACAACACCAATCCGATCGGCTGTCTGAACTCGGTTCATTTTTAAAGCGAAGCTTTATATGTCTAGGCTAAATCGTATATGGCTAGGCGAAATTGCCTTTGTACATAACACTGTCATCATCAGCATTGGCTCGAGCGTCGTCGCGTTCTTCCGCAGCTGGCTCGTTGGCGCCCCTAGGGTGGCGCTCGTGCTCGGCACGCGCTCGTGCCACTGCTCCCGCGTTCGTCGTCGTCGTCTTGTTCCACAGCTGGCTGTGTTGCCGCTCATCATTCCAGCGTTGAATTTCACTTCTCTTCTGTCGTCGTAATGGGGAGGCCGCGTTTACGGGGGTATGACCCATTCATTGTCTTACGTAACGGACAGATTTAATTTTGAAGCAATTTAATTTCGAAGAATCGCAAACGGAAATGACTGGTGAATGCTGCTAACCAGCCGCCGAGCAAACTCGAGACATCGGACGCAAGCGATAACGGCGGACTGCGGGCATACCGTCAGTGACGTCGTTCTCTCCGTCGCAGCCGAACGTGGGTGTAACCTCATAATTGAGAAATACTTTAATGAACCCTCGGGATTAACCCAGTGATAAACACCGGCGCCGCACGTGTCAGCTTCGCTGGTTAACTATCTTCACGCAGTAGAAGCGCCGACGAATTTTAAGCATGAAGTGCTTTTAGCTCCCGTTGTCGGCGACTTTCAAGCGACCTTGAGCCAAAAGCCAGAGCCGTTATCCGGGCACTCAAAACGAGAACATGCCGCCAAGTTGCGAGAACAAAACGAGATTATCCGGGCAATCAGTCAAAATTTAAGAGAATGCGCTGTCTGGCCCCCAGCACTTTGTACAGCTAGGACCGCATTACATACGTTAGTTAATCTCTAAACAAGTTACAAAAAAATAGTGCTTCCGAGTTCTTCCTAATGTTTCTTCACAATACTCAAGCTGTAACTTCTAGTACGCTGAAGTTTTATTTGTCATTTCCAATAGCCACGTTCAAAAGGCAGATACAGGGGACCTAAGGCCGTACATTTGCAGCCGACCACTTCGATGCGACAAGAAGAAAAAGTGGCGACAGACGCTGAGCGTGTTGGACTGTTACAAAAGGAGGAGGAGGAAAAAGAAGGAACGAAAGGCAGGGATGCTAACCAGACGCACTTCCGGTTTGCTACCCTGCACGGGGAAGGGGTTTAAATGGATGAAAAGAAAGGAGAGCGAGGGAAGGGAGTACTCTCAGTATGAACACGTGCGGTTTGTCCAACACTTCACAAAGAAACGCAGTTGAAGACGGCGGCACCACAGGCAGCAAAAGATGCCATCTGATAGCCATTTCATGCTTACAACTACTCTCGATTACGGGGGAGCCAGCAATTTTTTTTCGAGCGCGTTGATCACAGATTAGAGCTGTTTTGATTCCTACAAGAACATATCCAAACGTGGTGAGGTCTCAACGCCAGCATGCCAGTGACAAAAACACAAATAAAAAAATTATAAATACATATGCAAGCCACAGCGCTACCGCGTGGGCTGCCCGGAACAGGCTTCTGAGCTTGCCCATGCCATTTTATGGCCCCTGATACGTCGACGCGACCTCGGCATCAAATTGAGTTGAAGTCACGGATGCTAGTTCGGAAATAAAATTGGACGTTTCTTGGTTTAAAGCTCCTTGCCCTTTAAATATGTTTGCCTAGCGTTTCTTTTACATGCGTCAATTTCCTTTGTTCCTTTCTGCGCCATGAAAGCATTGAACCGTGCACTAAGCTGTCGGTCCCGCGGTCGTCAACCGTGCCCGGGAAACGCCGGAAAGCGTTGGTTCCCGGTGACGTCATTCTCTTCGTTTTACGTAGTATGCGTTTCCATGTCTTGCGTCATTGCCCCCCAATCCACCCCGTCCGTCTTTTTAACACGAAAGTGTTTTATGCCGGGGTCCACCAAGACTTCACTGACGTATTTCCGTCACGGAAATACGTCAGCTTACAATGTACACGAACATAATACAAAGAAAGAAACCAGAAGAAAAAGTTCCACAAACATGCAAAATTTGGAATTCGAACCCACGACCTCTCGGTCCGCGACGATAGATCGCCGAGCGTTTAACCCATTGCGCCACAAACGCATTTGCAGAGAGCTACACAGACGCGCCTTATATATCTAACACTCCTCCGTGTACCCGCGCTCTTGCTCGGGGCGGTGCCGCCGCCTACGAGCAGAAAAGAGAAGTACTGCATTATGACACTAACGCGCACCGACAGTGAACGCTTCGGTGGTCTCAGCACTACGACGCCTCGATGCCAGCATTCGAAGGGACGCTGGCATCAAGAAGCACTACCAACGCCACCTAGGTGGCGTTCACCGTACTCAGCACAGCGGAGCGTGGCCTCCGCAATTAGCTCTGAAAATGTTTCTGAAGTTGATCGCGGAGGCTGCAATTACGACGCGCTGTACGCGCTGATTTGACTCGGTGACGATTCAGTTACGTGCTTTGTCTTGCGCGTTGTATTAGTGTGTCAGTTACGTGCTTCGTCTTTCACGTTGTGCTAGCGTGTGCAGCGTAGTGCAGCTTCCATATGCACGACGGTTGCTCATGGTCATCGACGTTGGTAGTCGTGATGGAGGAGACGTGCCACCAGGCGTCAGCGTGGGTGCATCAACGCCTAAGTATAGTGCCTAGAATATACTTACTAGTGTGCCGACCGTCGGGCGTTTCTAATGGGAGACGCTGGCACCGCCGGTGATGCCTTCCGCCGGAGGCCACCAGACGGCGACACTGTTTGGGACCGTGCTAACCGAGCGGCGCATCGCGCGTCGCTTGCGCTTCGGATGCACTTTGGATGCAGAAAGAGGTCATCTAGTAACGTTGCTTTGGATGTGCATTCGTAAGCGCAGTCGGTTGCGGCGCGTTGTAGCTTTCGAGCAAGTAGCATGTGGTACCTCCGCATGTCATTGCTGGGTTTCTTTTCTGTGCGCGTGGTTCGCACTTGTGTCTGTTCACGGACGCAACCGAGATGTCGCAGAAAACGAGGCGTAAAGACAGCACCTGTTTTGTCCCATATTGTACAACTGGATAGCGCTCAAACAACGACCAAGTCTCATTATTCAGCGCGCCTGCTAAACCAGAATGTTTTGCGAGTGGGAGAAGAATATAAGAGGGCAGATCGAAGGCTAACTCTGGCGGCTGTCGCTTGTGAGAAACAGTTTAATAATTGCTACATTGAGCGCTCGTTCAAAATTAGTCGACGGTGTTTCGCCCATGAAAATGTGCCCTGTTTAATTACCGTCATTTATGGTAATTAATTTAATTTATGGTAATTAGATACAACTTGGTGTGAATTTAGCATTTGTGGACATGTCTGTCTCGCATATAATAGTTTACTGTGGAAAAAAAGTTACACTTCTTCGGAAACCACGTATTTATTTATTGGTATTTTTCGCAGGAACACCCGGTAGCGTGTAACGTTATAATGATAACTGTGCGTACGATCGTTTGTAAGTGCAACGAAATCATATTCTTTCGATTACACTTTGCACCTCAACCAACGTTCCGCAAAGCGAAACGGGCTGGGGCAGCCCATTGGCGTCTGTCACACACGCGCGCGTTGGCTAGAGACGCCGCTCGGCATAGCACAGTCCGTACGGCTATCGCCGTCTGGTGGCCGCCGGCGGAAGGCATCATTCTCCGTGCCACCGGAAAGCCCGCGGTCGGCACACTAGTAAGTATATTCTAGGCACTATAGCCTAAGGGCGCTTTAGCCACAAAACACCAATAGACATTATATATCAATGTGCAATAAACATTACACTACTTCTGTGAAGACACGTTTCACTTTCGTGTTCTATACCGATTCCTATATAAGAGGGATCAACCACATTTTTTCTATACAAAACCAAGCCCAGCATATAGCTTCCAAAATTTTCTAGAAGTGGGTCAGAAGTTTTTTAACAGCGAAGCTGTTTAAGCCAGCCGTAATTTATGGTTCGTAATCAAGAAACAAAAGAATAAACTTTCTTGCCGAAGCGGTATTTAAACCCGCGTACGCCCGGTCCCAAGGCGAGCGCTTGCAGAACATGTATTTATGCGAACCATATGATTGCGTTCGAGCGTCGTTGTCTTTGTCCACAGCTGGCGCGTTCGCACGCTTGTGCTCTGCGAGGTGAAGAGTTTTTGCGCGCTATGCTCGGGAGAGAGATAAAGAAAATGAGAGAGAGAGAGAGAGAGAGAGAGAGAGAGAGAGACGCATTCACGGAGCGGGTCTGCTGGAACGTGTTGTCGGCATTGCAACGCGGCGTCGGTGATTCAAGCTGCGCTATGCAACGCGCAGTGACAGCCGTAAGTTCGAGACGCGCGAGAAGACATTATCATCATCATGAGGAATAAGATGAAAAGTACGCGCGCACTTCCGGAAAATGCTGGGCTACGATCGCCCAGCTTTGCTGTTTTAAGCGTTGCGCGGTCGAGTGCAAGATTCAGCGGGGTTTTTTTTTTTTCTTTTTTTGTTTTTTTTGCTGGTAAGCGTAAAGCACATTGGCGTCCGTGTGCCGCGCGTGTTGACGCACTCTCTACAATTCAAGTCAAATGGCGTGAACGGCTCCATTCTCTTGAAAACCAGCAGAGGATGATGCTCTCGTGCATTATGATGGCTGCTACACGCAAAAGAATGCTAACGCATTAAGCATCGCAGGTTAAGTGCTTGCAGACAGCGAAGTTTGAACATCTGCTTCGTTGCCCCGAGTTCGCCGCAGGAGGATATATAAAACGCTAACCCGTACCACTTGGCTTAACACTCTAAAAAAAGTTTACGCCCTTTGGGTGGTTTCTTGTTCCCAAACAATAATTGTCATCTGTCTTGTCCGCATTTCCTTTCTTTAACGCTGCGAGCGCGGTACTTCCTAGTCACGAACGGCACGCACGTTATCAGCGTGACATTGCATTCTAGACAGGAAAGTAGCGAGCGCCGAGTTTTCAAGAAAGGAAACGTAAGCAAGGCAGATGACGACTATTGTTTGGGGACAAGATACAACCCAAAGGGCGTAAACTTTTTTTAGAGTATCCGCTGACAAGTGGGGTGTCTGCTCTGGCCGCGTGGGCCCGCGGACAGGGGCCAGATAACGCCCATTGTAGCTGGACCAACATCATTTACCAGTAGCGACTTGCAGTGTGCCTTGTGTTCGCAGAGTGGCTTGGCAACAGGGCGTTACAGACACGGCAGGCGCAGCGGCATTTTTTTGCATTCCCTGTTCTTACTAATGCGTTTAGCGTTCAGCTGGTGAGCAGCTTCTGTAGGGAGATCTTCAGCTTGAAATCTAGAGTATGACCAGAGCCCTCTGAATGCTTTTGGTATGACGCAATTCTGTGTGCTCGTGATGTAACGCGGTGAAAGTTGATACTAATAACCAGCCACGAAAGATTTAGTGAGGTTGCCACACTTGATTTAGTGTTTCGGCTGCCACACGGCATCCTCTTTCATTGTGGACTGGCTCCCCTCCCCCGTGGGAGCCGGAACGCTAACCTTACTAAATATTTTCTGGGTGTTGTTCGTCTCCATATTTCTTCTCTTCAGCTTCTTGTCCCATTCTATTTCATATTTTGTCCTTTTCACCTCTTTTTCCCACACTGACGACTGATGTTCACATTCCGGCTACTACTAGGACAGTTGCGGTAACTGTCAGTTACCGAGCTGCCCAGCAGGCTTTCACTTCTATGTCAACCAATCTGTCTCACTTTTTCTCCAAATTTAACCTGAAGCATCTCATTTCACTCAACTACGACCTTTCATATATAGACTAGGCACGTATAAGTGGTGGCCACGCTCTGTATACGAGATCTGCCTTATATTGAAGGACGCCTGTCTAGTGTCGGTTACCTTAGGCTTTAAGGGGCTCTACTGCACGTGAGGTACAGTTCTCAGTCCTGGCAAATATCTATTACCTACTATTAGTTGCTGGTAGATAATTCATATCTCTACATGTGTGTGTTACATTTCTATTCCTTTATGCCGGTCATTTTAGCAGAAGTCGCGCACTTATAACGCCTTACCGGCGCGGAACAAGAAATATCATTAAAGTACCATTCAGCTATCGGTGAAGGCAGCATCTCAGTTCTCCAGTGCTACCTTGTAGATTGAAACCGGGCCAGCATAGTTGACCAGGTTTTTGCACTCAATGACCGCGTTTTTGAGAGGTGGAAGCTGCCTCGAGTAGCAGTCGGCCATATCTGTTATTCCTCCGCGATAAGGCATCGAGCATGTAAGTATGGCTAAAACAACCGAGATAAATGCAGTGCGCGAAGATAACAGAAGAATCGTGACAGACAGGATGGCTGCCAAAAAGTGGACGCCAGTTTTCTTTCTCCCGCTTCTTGTATGACCACACGTGTCCTGCTCCTGATGTCCAACATCAATTGTGACCTCATGTGCTGAGGCTGTATAGCGCGAAGTGTATTAAAGTTTAAGTGCTTAGGTTTCCTCTGTATGATCGTCTACGACATACGTACTGTGCGTAAGGCTCTAAGGTCCGTCGCGTACTGCCTTCGGAAAGGCTTTGAACCCGCCAAAGTTTCGGGTAGGCCAAATATAAATGTGAGAAAAGCTGAATAAATCCAGCAGTAAGGAACTAAAGGGTTGTTTTAGTAGAGACCAGTTGCTAAGTTCGCACAGATATGAGGGGGAAGTAAATAATTCTTTCCACTACACCACTGGGAGGAGCAACTTCCACAAACGAATAAGATTGACGCTTCTTTTGCTTCTCGGGAGGACATCGCTCGCTCGCACCTGCTGACGTTCACTCCAACAAACACCACATGAAACAGTCGAAGGGTTGCTGCGTATTGCATTTCGCCAGCTGCCGCTTCACGTTTTTCTTTTTTTTGCCTTCAAGGCGAGCGCGAGCCAAATATCACAGCGCCTCTCCCATCTCCTTCCATGGTACGTTGTCTTTTTATTGGGTTAATATCTATCGAATTCACCCTAGGCTGTCTGTTTATATTGGGAGCACTGAGTCATCAATAAGCAGCTAGCGTACCTCAATGCCGGTATTTGTAGGGAGTCGGGAGCACTGCACTGGTTCGCCACCGGAGTGGCTGGCTTTTCATCCGTGAAAGATGCTCTTGCCAGACGCGCGTGTCGATCTGGCCATGGCGCCCTCTTGTACAGCGCCGCGTCTTAAGAGACGCGTTCACAGCCTATCCAGCCAAGCTCCTTTCAGGGAGAAGAACCTTCAACGAAATCTCGCCTAGTGACGCAGGCACGTTCCTGCTACCGCGCGGCCGGCTTCGGTTTCTTCGGCGCGCGCGCTGTGTGGGGCCTCCATTCTCAATGAGCCCTGGCGCCGGTGATCGTGCAATAAATATTTCGAGGACGCTGTAGACCGCGTCACTATATAAGTCCGGTGTCGGCCTGAACACTTGTAGGTCCCTCGAACGGTGGCTGTCAAATAGCAGCTAATCGCAGTTTGCTTTGAAGTACGACTGTCAAAATAGTGTTCTAATGAGGCTGTTGGACTGAATGCAGCCCCTATACACACACGTGGGCACTAAGTGCAAGTTCGCTGTAAAAGCACCGCGATATACAAAGTGAGCGCAAATATTTCCGCCTCAACATGAACTTCAATTTCCTAGCTGAGAACTGTAGGCTAAGCTGAACAACCTAAATAGAATCCAAGGTATCCAAGCTTTCAGGATATGCTTTGGTCTAGCTCGAAGCGCGTCAATGACAGAAGTTATTGCAATCGCTCGAGATTACACTATCAGAACGCACATTACCATTGAAACAATGCGTCTGCACATAATACATTTCGCCCGGACCCCTACCCAGCACCTCACCCCACACGACATTCAGTACAACTGTATTCGCGCACCGTGGCTCTCTTACGTCAGGGTACGCCAGGGTCTTACGTCAGGGTCCATGGTGTGCAAGCCGTACTGAAGTGAACCTCACAATCCCCGGACTTCAGAAAAAGTCGGACTTACCTCCATATGCACTGAAGCAACTTTTTACTCCGCTTGCACGAGAAAAACGGTGACTGCACACACGTCTATACTGATGGCAACACAGCAGAGACTTAGGCTAGACATACTCGACAGGGGAACAGTGCAAAAAACACGAAAGACAAGAAGGGAGACACGCCAGCGCTGGGGTGTGTCTCCTTTCTTGTCTTTCGTGTTATTTGCACTGTTCCACTGTCGACTATACTGATGGCTCAACTACATCAACGAGTTCCGGAGGCGCTGTAGTTATACCAACGAGGGGAATAACCCAACTGTTCAGGACTTCCCATATCAGTACGTCTGCAGCTGCAGAGCTCGCGACTCTCCGCTGTGCGCTTCATGTGATCAATACAGAGAGTCCAGAAAAAGGGGCAGTCTTCTGCGATTCAAGGCCAAGCCTTTTACATTGTATACAGTCGTGTCTCCGACATGGAACTCACGATCAACTGACGTCCCAAACCGTGGAATTTATCCATCACTTGAGCGAAAAAGGCCGTTATATCTCTTTTCAATGGATACCAGACCATTGCGGTATCATTGGAAATGATGACGCAGATAAGCTTGCTCGGACGTCAAACCAAGAACACCGCCGCGTCCCCATTCATCTCTCAAGGACAGACGCTGCGAGGCAGCTTCGCATTCTAGCACGCACACTCTCGTTAGCTGAGTGGAATACCGCACATGCAAGAAGCACCAGACTGCACAGAGTAAACCCTCCGCTGCAACTCGGACGTCCGGCCGGACCGCACCGACGCGAAGCATCCCTTCTGGTGTCGGTTGTGGTTGGGAGTTGCCTTCTCGAAGGGCTTATTCAGCAGTAATTGGGATGGATGACAGTCCTGCATGTATGATGTCTGAGGCTGCGAGGAGAACATTGACCACATATTGTGCCAACGTCCTCGGTTTGAAGCACAAAGACAATCCATGGCCAACGCATTCGGGAAACTAGATGATCGTCTTCTGAGTGAACAGACAACGCTAGAACATCGGCCCCACCGATCATCAGCTCAGAAGGCAATGAAGGCACTTTTGTGCTTTCTGAGAACGTCTGACTTGTGCGAGCGCCTTTGACTCTGTGGTGCTGTCTGTGCACATCTCTCTCACTCCCTTATTTCTATTCCCCTTCTCCCTTCCCCCAGCGTAGGCTAGTCAACCGGACTCTTGACTGGTTAACATCCTTGCCTTCCTTTTATCTTTCTCTCTCTCTCTAGCCGAGAGCTCAGTAGGTTGCAAAACATCGCGTTTAGGTCAAGCATTCATTAGTATAGATTATACGGCGATTATTGATCCGTTATAGCGAGTTGCAATAGACCAGGAATTATTAATAACGCTCTACCATATTGCAAAACGCGCATTTGTCTGTCGTATGTTTAGCGTGCGCGCTTAGTGTATCGTGTTATTCAGACTGGTTCTTGAAATATCGTCAGATATCCAGGAAGTTTTACCCTGGTATGCATACACTATTTAACGGTTCTCTACATACATATTGTTGGATTATGCAATGCGCCAGCTGCATTCGAGCGCATGATGGACTCTATGCTGCGCGGCTTGAAGTGGTCTACATGCCTCTGTTACCTCGACGATGTGATTGTGTTTTCGTCGAACTTTGAGAGCCACCTGAGGCGCCTCACGACCATACTCTCAGTGTTTCGCAGGGCTGGCCTTCAGCTAAACTCCTCCAAGTGCCATTTCGGTCGCCGTGAAATTACCATGCTCGGCTATCTCGTAAACGCCGCCGGAATCCACCCTGATCCACAGAAAGTCCACGCTGTGCGCAATTTTCCTGTACCTTGTTCAACAAACGATGTCCGTAGTTTTCTGGGCTTATGCTCTTATTTCCGGTGATTTGTGAAACAATTTGCCGACATCGCTCGCCCTCTCACTGACCTTCTTAAGAAAGATGCCTCTTTCTCTTGGGAACCACTGCAGGAGCAAGCCTTCTCTGGACGCCTTCACGTCGAGTCGGCTTGTCGGAAAAACTACTTTCCCGTTATTCTGGTCCATACCCGATCTTACGACAACTGTCCGACGTGACATACGAGATCGCCCCAGTCGGTCAGCCTTCAGTGTCTCCCAACGTCACCAGCGATGTTGTTCACGTCGCCAGGCTCAAGCCCTATGTCTCCCCATTAAGCGACGCTCCATAACCTGCACCGGGACGGAGCTAACCCCACCGGGAGGGTGATGTTACGGTGAAGGGAAAGAAGGTGACGCGAACGAGAGGAAGACGAAGACTCTGGCCGTTGCCTGAACGCCATATTTCTTCGCTTGTAAATATACATCCTTCTACACTCGTGGGCCTGCTTTCTTCCTGCAACAATATATATATATATATATATATATATATATATATATATATATAAGGAGAGACTTTTTAGAATATGAGCACGTCATACCTACGTCTTGCAAGCCTTGCCCCGTCAGTCTGCGATTATTAATGTGGTATGAAAGAAGCGATAAGGATCCTACACATACGCAAGCGCACGAACGACGTGTGCACAAACCTCAAAAAGTCTCTCCATTAGTCTTGGCTGCCGCACGTGTCACCGAGGCGCTGTATGGCGCGGGCACGGCGTTGTCGTTCGATCCCGGATGAAAAAAAGAAATCATTTGACTAAAGCTGGCGTACACGAAACGCTGTCTACGCTTTCGATGCCAAACGCTGTCTACGCTTTCGTGCTCAATCCCTGTTCACTTCGCTCTCTCACAAGCCGCGTCGTTCTTGTTTTGCTGCTGTTTTGTTTGCGTTTACAACAATTTAAGAAAAATCGGATGTTATACAGACAGCTTCATTTCGCTTTTTCAGTGAGTTCCGTGAACAGGCGGGCATTACTTGCACGACAAATATCAATGTATGCTTAGCTATAGTTAACGCTGCCTTTCTAATTAACATTCTAACTAAGCACTTCAGTGCCCTTGTTGCAACGGAGGAATTAGCCTTAAATTACGGCCGCGGCGGCCGAATTTCGGTGGGGGGCGAAATGCAAAAACGCCAGTGTACCGTGCATTGGTTCGCACGTTAAAGAACCCCAGGTGGTCTAAATTATTCCGGAGTTCCCCATTACGGCGTGACTCAAGATTAGATTGTTGTTTTCAGTGGATTTTTGCGGGAGGCACCCACTTGACCGGGGAGGGGGAGGAAGTTGAGAGGGGGGGCTCAGAAGGCCGCATAGAAACACAGAAAGTTCGGGGCAAGGGGTAGGAGGGGGGAAGGAACGTGCCCGGTGTGCCACCTCCCGGCTACACCACTGGTGGTTTTGGTACGTAAAACTTAAGGCTTTTTTTAAACTAGCCTTAAAGACTAAATGAATACATGCCCGTTTAATAGCAATCCCTCGACAAGCTTTGCAAGATAACTTCTCCGAGAAAGCAAGACAATTTGCCGGAAGATAGATTGACGCTCTAGCTCAGCTTCCCAGAATAATATTCACAAGTGACACTCATCTCCGGAAGTGTTTCAGGGTCAATTGCTCCATAGTGGTTAAGTGTAGATGCTTGAAGAGAACAGGAATGGTACAAGCTATCACTGCTTCGCGTTTTTGGACAAAACAGCTTTTTTTTTCGGTCTGCCTTTAAGTTTACGTTGGCAGTACGTGACTTCTGTGCTCTGTATATGATCCATAGATGTCCGGATATTCATTTCTTTATCATGAGACTTCCCACACCGTTCAGCGCAAGCAGCAACTCGAACTGCGAGTTTATACACGAGAGTCACACGTACACGCGTGTTCTTTCCACGCAGCTCGAAGAACTAGGTCCTGCAATCGATGTTTCGAGCCTCTTGAGACATATCGATAATGCGACGTTCCCGTTGGCCCTATCGCGCAGCCCTTGTTCAGTTCCAAGAACGTGGGCTTTGTTCCTTTGTTGTGCAAGCGAGCAGGCTAAAAGGCTCGAAACTGCCCGGCTATGTCCACCGTGTGAAGGTCTATGGAGCTCGACATTCTTTCCGTGTCGTTTACAGGGGACATAGCGAAAGCTGTTATGCCTGAGCAGTCTCTACTGGAAGCTCATGAAAGTCGCGGGTTACATAGATGCTACAATACTAGTCCATCGTCTGCACGTGGTCCTCCAGTTAGTGGTTTGTTTATTTCTTGACCCACACATGTAGAGCGATATTGCCGAGTTTTGAAGCGGAGATTTCTATTGGCGTGTGAATTCACCGCCTCATTTTTCTCTCGCAGCCAAAGCAAAGTGAATATTCGCTACCGACGCTCTCGAAGATCGATCGCATCCGGCATTCATTCCCTCACGTTCTGACGCGAAACATTTAGACGGCATGTTCGACATTCCCTAGATTTATTACACTTGATAATGCGCCATAAAAAGTCCGTGGGTGATATTTTGTGTACGGACGTACGGCTGGTGGTGCGAAGGATTAACTAACTAGGGTTATCTTTCTAATTAACAGTCTAAGCACTTCAGTGCACGTTTCGCAATTGCGGAATTAGCCTAATGCCGAGATGAAGCTATGCCCGTTTAAAAGAAACCTCGAGACCAGCACGATTTGCAGGTTAACCTTTCCGAGAAAGGAAGAAAAAAATTGTGCAGAAAGGTAGGTTGATGTTCTTGCTAAGTTTCCTGAATGCCCTCTTCTTGCGCCACCTGGCGTTGGCCCATATTTGTGTTCCGATCAACGAAGTATGTGGTGCTGTGTATTTTGCCTAATTTAGAACAGGGCATATAGTATGGAAACTAAACCTTACGATGAACGGATGAATGTGTGTATATTACGTGCGTCCCCCTCGAAACGGGGTGGAGGCTCGTGCGACCAAGCTCGTTACGTTTAACTCATCTTTGGTCCGTGTTAACAAACAGTTGTCACTTATAAAAGCGTGTTGCACTAAAGAGCAATTTCTTTTCATTCTGTGTGTACCACAATTTTAGGAGGCCGCCAAGGCGGCAGCCCTCTTTTACTGATATTCATCGTGGATTCATTCACCTTTACTCTCATATCTCTAAAGTTCAAGCCTCTGGCAGGGTAACTGTCCATTTACCGCTGGATGAGGCGTACACGTTGATAATTTATTGGCATTCCCTTTGAAATGGGCCGGTGCCGAATAGTCACTTAGCCTGCTTGATTTAATCAGGTATGTTATACATGCTTTTCATTCTAGCATTTTTTTATACATCTCCTTAATATTTTTTTCTATTCCGAAAAACTCCTATCTACCTTGTAGCGCTACCTATGCCTGTAACGGATCCGGTTGTATCAATCTTCCCTGATTTTTTCCCCACCAATACTCTAAACGTATCTTGCTTATCTCGACTGCTTAACGAATGATGCTTCCGTCCACTTTAAATCCAAGCGCTTTTGGAAGGTGTACGTTACCTACGGGTCTCACTGGGTGAATCGAGTACACAGATATCAAATATAGCACCATCAGGTGGCGAACCTGCGTTTGGAAGGGCGAAGTTATTTCCCAAGTTATTAGTTCTCCCCAAGTTATTACATTTCAAACTTATACCTGGGTGGCCCCAAACACGTAGAGGTGTGCATATTGTTTCCCGAGTTTTGCATACGCTTTGCAATCGTGATGAACTTCATGACACATCGCACCTGCAGCCATTGATTATGCCCCGGTGGTTCACCTGCTCTCTTTCTTATACCCGCCATCCTCGTCTTCCTTATGTGCTTACATTAGCTGTTGGTATAGCTTTCTGGTCGCATGACAGCAATATCAATGCATTTTGTTTTTACCGTCTGGTTAGATTATTTTTGCAGCGTCCAGTGACCGATTTCCTGGAGCTGTCACGTGCGCTAGCAATTAGCTCATCTATCTCTCCTGCATATCGGTGAAGGGCTTGGACAGTCAACCGCGCGGCCACCTCCTTGTTTTGAGCCTCGCCACATCTCTCTCCACTTCCCGCGTCCTCTCCTGTTTCGTCGAGGAAACTGCAAATGTTTCTCCAGCGTATGTCACACCACGTGACCTCGTGTGGAAAGCCATCCATTTTTTTTCTTTCCACTTATTTGAAATTCAGGAGAACGCATTCCTATCTTTGACCTAGTGGGGTCTGTTGCTAGGCGCATTCTTTCCCGTTTCTCATCTTTGTTGTCTTCTATGATTACAGCAAGAGATATGAAAAAAAAATTGTTTTTCTCCTGCACACGCATCTTCTCCTTCGTGAGCTAAGCCATTTTCAGGGCACGTGGCCTGCAGACGCACATTCGTTTCACTTTCGCCGAGTTCCAAGAAATTTCAGAGGCCCGCCGCGCTTCGCCTATACCCGCGGACTACTGTTTTCTTCTGTTTGAGGCAGCGACATTTCTCGCGGTATGAGCTCCTCAGAGCTATATAGACGTCGCACATACCCAGCTGCCGTACGTCGCGCGGCTTAAGTGCGTCGTTGATTCCTTTCGTCCTTTCTAGGACGAAGAGAGAAAGAGAGCGGGTCGCTTTTTCACTCGTCCGTCGTACTCCTCCTTAAGCGAGTCGCACAATAAGCCCCTCCATACCCATCCTCGCTCCTTCCGTCGACGCTTGTGAGACGCTCCTCCTGCTGCGTTGGTATTCAGCTGTGTTTATGCGGTACTAGATCAATGTCTTTCCTTCCTGGCGTTTTGTGTATTCAGTAAGATGCACGCGTCTCCTTCTTTTTTGTGTTGTTTATTGTTATCTGCCCCCCCCCCCCCCCCCCCCCTAGCTGAGTTGATGTCAAATGTGACACGGACGAGACATACCTCCGCTATGAGCTCAGTATTCGGCTTCATGACAAGGACGTCCTGGTTCATGCCAGCTGTGCTTTGTAGAGAAGCCGCAAAGTTAGAGTGCGGTGCTGAGTCAGCATAATTGTGACCGGTCATTGTACCGGTAAGCTCACTGTACTTGGGGTGACTTGATCGCTGGAGAAAGGCATTTTTTCGAATACGAAATAAATTTTGCACAGCTTGGAGTAGACCCCCGCGAGACAATGTGAGTCATGGCGGCGAATTACTGGCAGCGACCCCAAACAATGAAGTGTTGTCTATAGTACTTTCTCTTGAAAGTATTCATTTGGTGAATGGCCGCGCTGCGCGCGGCAGCTCGTGGTTTGGCGAAGTACCTTAAACACAGCAGCCTGCTTGCCAAGAGTATCTAACTTCAGAATCTATGTATAGGCACTCAAAACGCAGGTACTCCGCACTTAATGAGAATTTTCTGAGCATATCGTGGTTATTAACGCGATAGCGTTAAGGGCCCCGTGTCGCGGAAAATCCGGCGTGAGCGTGGATGGCGGCGTCCGTGGCGCAGAAAATCATCCCCAACCACCCGGACCTCCGAATGCGCAGGCCCTCCGCGTGGCGCAAGGTGTTAGTGAAAAAAAAATTGAATTTCTCACGGGGAAATCTGTCAGAAAAATGGTAAAGTACGACTTGACCACAACCTACAGACATGGTGGCGTTGGATTGTAATTTCAATGTACGAAAAAACATAATTCTGTTATCAGGAAACTCAAACACAAACCCCTTTTCCAGCATTTCTACCATACGAACACGACGCGCTCGGATAGGTTAGTTGCGAAATTCATATCCAGATGGCTCTCGTATCCTCGGCAGGTCAAATTGGGACTTCACCTGCCTAATGCGTTTGGGACACGCGCGCGCGTCGGGGCAATAGCAAACAATTAATACAATAATAAAAAAGGTGCTAGGGCCTTCACTTTTTTATATAAGACGATTTATATTGCCCCTGGAAAAACGTTTTTCCAGCAATGCATTTCTGTTCTGAAATGCAATGCATTTCTGTTCAAAAATGAAGCCGACTTTTAGGGGATCGGTGTAAGCTTGGTCTTTGTAAGCTGGCTTTCCCACGTTCTGTGTTGCAGCGAAGCCTACTCAAAGAAAAATGCGATGCGAACTGGGCATGATAACGCTGTCGCGTTCCACTCTAATATGCGAAGGTTAAGCGTCCTACAATTTTTTATTACATCATGGTGAACGAACAGAGGGATTCAACCTTGAGTCGCAGATAACGAAAGTTCTATTACAGCATTCGACAGGAAGCTGCAGGGTGAAAAAGTTGAACAAAAAGGAAGGTGGAAATGCTTCCACTTTAGAAAGGGCCTTGTTGGAAGAAGCGTCGTCCGCGTCGGCGCGGAACGTTGCAGTCGCTCGGCACTTACGCGAAAGCAAGCGTGTTGCACGTGTTTTTCGAGGTGAATTTCTTAATCGCGCGCCGTGTTTGAGTGGTCTTGTGCATTTTTCTCCTCAGTTTCACGCGTACGTCGTCAGAGTTGTCGTTTCATGCCCTCGGAATGTTTCGCCTTCACCGCGACTGACCTTTAGTTGTGTACGTGCTCCTGTCCGCGTAGCCCTGCGGTGTCACAGTAGTGTCGCGTGACGCATTTACATACACGCCGCACTCTGGCTCCTCTAGCTTTCCCAACGCCAATGCAGACAAGCCTGGCATTCTGAAGCATTGTCAACCACAGCACTGAACGACGTTTTTACGTTTACGTGAGCCTAATTTCAGCTAAAGTGAATGGAAAAGACGATTCTTCCGCTATAAAACGCGGCTTAGTTGCAAACACACGCGCTAGTATGTTTTAAGCTATTAGAAGGTGTCGCAGTTTCGTGGTGTCCATCACCCTTGGCAGCGTGCATACCGGTAGAACGACTTTGTGTTGTAATTGGAAATCGCCTTGTGACGAATATGTTTTGCGAACGTGAATAGCCGACATTTGTGACGTGTCAGTAGCACTGTAGGGGCACAGCGCAAACCTTTTCCTCTATACTGTAGAAGATTATAAATTAGGCCACGAACACAGCCTTCTGTCGGGGTCATGGTCCGCAATCAATAAGATGACATCAGTACAAACAACTCATATCTGGCTCATAACTGGTTATCTGTCTGAATATTCTAAAATTTTATGTCTTCACATTTCTTTTAGGTCTAATTTGACAACCAACGTTACCTGCTTTCCATCGCTTCCGGTCCTGGTGGCATTAGCGGATCGTTCGGCTATTAGATGTCCTGGTGTTCGCCACATCTGAGGAAATCTTGTTTTCCGAAGCTGAGCACTCAAGCCAGGTGAAATATTCCGGCTGAATTAGCTAAATAACGATTTGATCCTGCAGTGCAACACAATCTGATTTGTTCTGACATATTCCACGTCAGTTTCCGCAGCGTTTGTTGTTGTCGGGAAACTGTTACGCGACTGCCGTTCCTGTGACAACCAAAAGCTTGTTCCTCGCACCGCCCGAAGTATGTTAGACGATCCTTTCTTCTGGAGGAAAATATTTCGGGACTGTCATAGCTCGTGCTTCTGAGAAGCAGAAGGACACAAGTCTGCTCCTTCGTCTGGAAGTGCACCGGTTATAGTGACTTTTGCAACTAGGTGACGAACTCTCGAGAATGCGCGTGCATGCTTGTCCTTGAAAGTTGTGTCCCCTTAGCTCTAGTGAGTGGTAGCAAGCTGGACTAAGTCCTGGCTCAACCCACTACCTTTGCCTGGTCAGCTGTCGCTCGCGCCGGCTGGAAGTGGAATGCGGCTGTAGATTAACGCCGAACAGGATCCTTTATTGTCATCTTGTAGAAAAATAACGTGATCGCCACTTAAAATTGAATATGCGACCACATGACCAAACTTCTGAAATACGCCGACCAGACAACGGGATGTCAACCTTCCTTATTAGAGGCTCGAGCACTAAATTCCCGGAGTACACTTAGGCGCAAAAAAAAAAAAAAAAAAAAAAAAAAACAGCCGGAGCTCACTGATGAAGTCTGACAGGCTCAAATTATGCAGGAGCCTCCCGCACACGAGAGAATAACGTGTTGAGAAGCGTGTTTGGCAATTAAGGTTTATTATTTTGCTCTCTTCGGCGTGACTGAAATCTCTTCTGGCAAGGTAAGATTGATTACGTCCACCGTCGTATGCGGAAGTAATTATATCCGCGCATTATGCTTAGGGCTGATGACGACGCTGACAGAATATAGATATCGCGTCGAGACCGTGACAGATTTTAGAAGATTACGTACGTGCACGTCGTGTTGTGCAGCTGCGCATCTGATGATGAAAATAATTTGGAGGACACTGGGACGGAAAGCCGCGAAATACGACTGCGAAAGATTTCTCGTCGCTGGTAATGTTGTGGGCCCTACATGCCGACGTTCAGTATTGCTAAGCGCTAAGGTAGAACTGCGACTTCACGAGGAAAAGAAAACAACAAAAAACATGGTTACAAAGGTTCACGGGCAGGGCCCATACGAATGAAAGCTGGCATGCGTGACGAACGTGCCGCACAGGTTGACAGCTTGAATAGCGGACTTCCACCACCGTGAAGCCAAGCGTGCCACTTTCAGACGGGCAGGATGAGTCACGCAGTCGTTACGTTTTCGTTCGTAACTCTCGTGCAGATTTCTTTATTTAGCAGTTATTTCTCTGTACAGCGACAAGAACGAATTCTCGGACAGGAGCAAAGCTCCTGCGACAGTATAGCTTGACGGCTTGGTGCGGAGGACAATCATCAAAACAGAACTTCCTTGCATTAAATTTGTTATAAAGGAATTTTTGTACATTTTTTTTCAACGCGAAAGCCCAGATGTATCTGAATAACGTGACTTAAAGAAATAACACGCAGTTTCAGGTCACAGATGTCGCATATTGTACATAAAGTTAGGAAAGGTACTTTGTAGCATTAACAATGTTACTTTTCATACTGCAGCGGTTATGAACACAATTAGGAGCACAAACGAACGCGATAGTGCACTTGTAAGCAGTTCCTGATGGGCATATTTCATTCCGAGAGAGATCACGCCAGCAATTTTGTGACGAATGTCTGATGCATTTGCCCTTCCAGCGCATAAGTGCTCTAAAAACCACACGAATGGTTTTACTTTTGCGTGCGCAATCAATATGGTTCCGTGCGCGAAGAAACACAAGCTACACTGCAGTAGTAGTTACTTAATAATAATTCGTTCGTTCGTTCGTTGGTTGGTTGGTTGGTTGGTACGTACACCTGTTGATAAAGGTGTACGGAGGCCTTGTTTTACCGAAATGTGAAAGGGAGTAGCCGGAAACGTGTTGCTTTCGACCGTAATTTACTGGTATAATAATAACATATTTACTGGCAGCTTTTCAGTCTAACGGATGCCTTTTACTTAAAAAAAAAGAACACTTGTAATTGCTGCTCATGCTTTGTATTATCCTCAGTTTCTGTCGCGTTCCACGCATACACTCCAGAGCTGTCAATGACCGCCACCCTAATCTGTATCCCGTCTCTTCTGTCAACGGCTGCTGATAAGCAGAGTGAACAGCATAATACGCGAGCTTTATAGTGTTACGGGAAGTTCAAGGTTTACGTCACGTGTTCTGTCACTTACTCACGTGAACTTGATTCCCTCTCACGTAGCGAACGGCGCGAGAACACTCGCCGCATAGTTTGCATTGCAAATCAGCCCGTACGGCCTCCACCCCTCGCGCGCCGATACCATTCACTGCTGTCTCAAACATTTGCACTCCACAGATAAGCGCTGTTAAAGATAAGCAAGCAGTCCCTCGCGAACCTCTGTAACAAGCGTGCGCTTAGAAAGCTGCATTTAGAATCACTAACTGTCGCGTTCTGGTTCCATTTTTAAAGGTTTGTTTTTTATTCATGGAAGTGATGGAACTCTGATACTTATTAAAGGTCTGAACTATACGTTTTAATAGTGTTGTGAGCATTACAACAGCCGTTTACACGGACGATCAAAACATGGAGCTGTTCCGATGATCTTCTCCTTCCTCCTGTTGCTACAGATAGTCTACTGAAGTCTGGTGGCACTTTATCATGAAGCAAAAGAGGCTTCGATGGGTCTAAGATCGAATGGAAATGGCAACGTACAACGTAAAGAGGAGGAGGAGGAGGAGGAAAGAGAGAGGGAAGGCAGGGGTGTTGACCAGAAATGCGCGTGATTGGCTACCATAATCTGGGAAAGAGGGAATATAAAGATGAGGATAGAGAGATGAGAGGTGGGGGGGGGGGGGGGGGGTGTAGGACACGGTGATCTCGCGCACGCACGCGGAGGGCCTGAGCAAGTCAAAGGCGTTCAGATAGGCCAGTCGCCCTCAAGAAAGCCAAATGTGCCTTCACAGCTTTGTGGGCCGACGAGCGATGGTTGGAACGGTCTTCAAGCAACACCTGCACGGACAACGGCAGTAGTGAATTTTCAGCAGTCAAAGATAAGGTAAAATGAAAAACGCTAACTCCCTTATCGTCCTGGTAGAAATGACGTATGGTAGACGATTCAAGCTGGTAAAGCCCGCATACATACGGGCAGATGTAAGCACTTTAGTATTACTGCGTTGACATTAACCACACGCATCAAGGTTATCCCCTGTATGTACGCACATAACGTCTATTCAATTCCAGCAAAGTTTCGATCTCTGTATTCTCATTTCCCGCGACTATCATGCGAACATCGTCCGCAAACTTCATCCTCCATGAGTACGACGATTAGAGGCGAAGGAAACGCCAACACGGCATAGATGTGCACAGAAACTCTGCTGAACGCTATAAAAGTTCCTTTCTTACGCAATCACGTATCTCTGCCATGCGTCGGTGCTGCACTAAAGACATCTCTGTTCATGTCAAGCAGAATCAAAACACAAACAAACAGACAAAGGCATCAGGCAAGTTACTATGTCGAGGCAATAAACTATTCAAATTAATTCGTTCCGCGTTTCAATTTGTGGGCACGATGTCGTTAGAACAAAGATTTATGCCTTTATTTTCTTAAGCGCTGTTGTTCAACCGGTCAGGGCGGATACTTCTCTCTCCCCGTCTTTTGTAATGCGTCGTCGCAGCGGCAATTTTTTCCCCCCTTCCGCAGCTGCTCAACACTCGCAGTATCTAAAAGCGGATCTTATTTATGCGAACTGCATTGTGGCGTGCGTGGAAGGCGTCACCCATTCAGTGCGGCTTTCTCCTTGCAAAACGCCCACCACGCCACGGTTTAAACGCTGTCGCCGCTCGCCATGCAAGCCATAAAGCCCGCTAGAAATTGCGTCGTGTTCTTTGGCTCAGCCCTCGCTCTCTGTTCGGCGGTGCGTACACATTGCGGTGCTTGACTGGTCGCGTGTCGGCGGGGCCAGTCCAGGGGAGAAAAGCAGACAAAGCCTCGAACTTAAGCGCGTGCGATCGACCGCTCGTCTAATGGCCCGGCTTCGCTGCCTGCAGTGATTGATCGCTGTTGCTCCGTAGCAACGAGGAAATATGAAAATTAACAATATACAATTAGTCAAACGTTTAATTCTATCTTGCACCCTCGCCGCACAAAGTATTGTTCTTGAGAAAAACGTTCACCTATAACTGTGGCAATAACGTCATTCTCAAAGTAGAGGTAGCAGTTGCTGTTAACTGATGTCTCACTACCGAGGATTTGAAGCGCCACGATCGTTGACTAACTGTAGCATTAATTAGTATCAAAATGAGCGGTCACGTATAGTATAGTGTTTTGCTGTTAACCCGCCGGCGGTGGCTGAGTGGCGATAGCATTGCGCTGCTGAGTTCGAGGTCGCGGATTCGATTCCCATCCGCATGCCGATGGGACGTATTGCAAACACGATCGCGTATCGTACATTAGGTCATAGCCTCCACATATACATGGGTGCACGTTAAAGAGCCCGAGCCCTCTATATTGCGGCATCTCTCGTAGCCTGCTGTATACAGCTTCGGACGTCAAACCCCGCAATTTATTTAGTCTTTTACTGCTGAGCACGACGTCACAGGCTCTATTCCAGATCATGGCTTCGACCAAATCAAATTATGAGGTTTAACGTCCCAGTGCAACAAACGGGCTATGAGGGTTCCATGATAGGGGATTCGCCTCCTTTGTCGACAACTTGGGTATTTTTTAACATGCACCTAGGAGTATAAGTACACGAGAATTTTTTGCACTCCGCCGCCTAAAAGTGGACCGCCACGCCACGGTCTCGGATCGAACCCAGGACCTCGTGTTCGGCGGCAGAAACACCATAGCCACTGAGCTACCACGGCAGCTCGAGGCGTCGACATTTTAAGGGTGCGGAATGCACCAACGCCCGTGTATACAGTACATAAATGCTGGTTCACGTGAGTTAACCTCACGTGATCAAAGTGAATGCGGTGATTTCTACTTCGGCGCCTTTCACATTTGATGGCGTTGCTCCGGGATGGTTAAAACACCATCCACTAAGAGAATTCCTAAAGTTGAGTGTACTTACGCAGAGCGTGCTTGGAAGTCTCAACAACATGTTTTCTACAGCGCGTTAAAGTGAGAATGATTCATCACTCTGACGGTGAGATCGAAAGCGTCATTCCAAAATGTCATCGCGAGTTACTCATTCCCACGTGTATACCTCGTGAACAATGCGCGTCGCACGCTCTCGTCTACTTCTTTAGAACCTGGCGTTGCTATATAGCTTCCAGTGAAGCGCGATTCTGCATTGTGTCTCTCAACCTCTTCTCTCCGCCGATCGAAGCTCAATCATGTCGGTGCACCAACCGTGCAACGAGGCTTCCGCTGTTAAGCAGCTTTCCGGGTAGAACCGGCTTTGGGAACGCCGCTGCCTTGAGCTTCAACATTCTCTCATCTCTGCTCTTGACGTCATCTTCAATCCCTCTTCTGTTCCGTTTTTCCCTTCCCCAGAGCACAGTATATAGCAGGCTGGAGCCCACAAGGTCAGGCCGGCCTCTCTGTTCTCTCTAAATCTCATTGCTATCTCTCAGGATAGAGCAGCCATTCTTTTTTCTTAGCGGTGTTCGCAAAGCGCGCATGAAAAGGTGAGGAAAATTGACGAGATGTCACCTATGTATAGCATATGTGTCTGCTACATGGCGTTCGCGTGCGCTCCTTCCTACTAAACAAACGCTCGAGTCGCTTCGCTCTGTTTTCTATGAGCACGTCGGCACTCATCCGAAAAGCAGCTGTGTTCGAAACTATATGGGAACTGACGACTGGCGACGACGTCTTCTGAGAAAGTTTTGCAACTCAGCATTCGGGGCTTGTGCCGGCCTCATTTTTCTTTTACAGATAACTGTACAGCTGTGATGTAGGCGTGATCATCATCATGTCGTCGTGGAAACGACGAAGCTCATTTGTGCACAGATTTTAAGGCCGCACTCTTCGCCGAGGGTGTCCGGCCACGTCGCATACATAACATGATATGATCATCATGACGTTATCATGACAATAAAAGGAAATATAAGATTTCAATATAGGCGCCATAAATTGAATCGAACCTGGTACCTGGAACGTCTCGTCTGAATATTGGTGCTCCAGCCGATTGAGCAACAATAACGTTTTTCTTTCGCGCAGTCTTCCCATCGATGACGAAAGTCTCAGCTACGCCACTGCCTATGTTATATGCCGTCTTTCGTACCCGTGTCCCTCTTACCCAGTACATGATAGCCAACTGGAAATATCCTCTGGTTTATCTCTTACCCACATCGTCTTACCAACGATTTCATTCAGTACGCGGATCGTTGCTCATAGAAGGCACACGTAATTATTCGTTTACCCCCTCCCCTAATGAATCCACCCCCCCCCCCTTTTTTTCTTCGGCGCTTACTGCATGCTTGCACCAACGGTGCAAGATACAGCGGACCTGTGTCGAGATCTCCAGCCACGCTAATCGTGTTAACGAGCAGCGCTTGCGGTCCAGAAGCCACCGATTCGCACACTACAGCATTTCTGACCAAAACTACCCCATGCGGCCAAGCAGGAACTTTCTGCTCCTTTCGATCGACCAAGCTAACCACGTAGTCTTTTTTTTTTTTTTTTTGATAACATCTTCGTCAGCCGTTTTTGCTAGAACCTGATTTAAGTACCTGTTGGTCTACCTCGTTTTCTATAACACGTACCCCTCTAGCTATGACGGTCTGTCAGTATACGTGCTGCATCCATACGCACGAGGGTGCTCGCTATTCGGGCAGATCAAACACACGAGCAGTCGAGGAAGGGAAGCGATAACGCAGATGGTTGTGATTTTTTTTTTTTTTTTCTTTCCTGCTTCCGAGATTCGATGCGTAGGACCTCCTTTCGGACTCATTTGGTACTTGTGTTTGTTCTTTCCATCCGTTCTCCCCTCTTCCTTCGCGGTTCCCGTGAGGGGAATACTGAGGAGGTTGTGAAGAGAGGAGAGGGGGGGGGGGGGGGCGCTAACAATAACGAAAAGAAAAAAAAAACGCCGAAGTTCGTTGACCGACCGGCGGCGCGGTGACGACGTGCCGTCGGGCACCGCTGGGTCCGCCGCTCTGACCTGACGATCCGGGGGCGCAATTTCATCGAGCAGCCCGCTTTGGGTTCATGTAAGAGGCCTGAAGGGGAGAATGGGAGAAAAGGATTGAAGGCAAGAATGGGGAGATTGCGGTGCTTTGCAGGCAGCGCACACTGCAAACGAAAGGAACAAAACAAGAGCGACACGGAGCCTGATAGAGACGCAGTCGGGAAGTCTGACAGTGTGACAGAGACAGAGCAAACTGTCCTGGTGCTCGACCGGTGGCCCCCTTTCTCTCGACGAGTAATTGCGTGACTCTCGTAACTTGCACCGCTGTGTAACACACACACACTCTCTCTCTGGCCGATGCTTCCGCGTCCCGCACCGGAAGCCAACCGTGCAGCCTTGTCTGTGGCTATATGTTCTTGCTTCTACTGCGCAGCCTGCTTCCTGTGTACTTGGCTGAACAGGGTTTTGTGCCAATTGATTAAGCCCCCGGAAGAAAGGACCATGCGTCCACAAACAAGAACATGCTTTTCTTGTTTCTTTTACTTCTCTTGCTGGCGTTTTTCAAAAGCTTTGCTATCGCACGTGACCACAACGTCGCTGGCCGTGTCTGCTTTCCGTAACACGTTTCCGGGAGAGAAACAATTGACAAGGACAGGATAAAAAAATCTAGGATGAGCCTTACACTTTTCATATATCTGACTCATTATTATTCATGTAAAGCTGCGGAGTGCCCGTACTTCAAGTGTCTTCAGCTCTGCGTGATCGCAGCTTCGTTCTACGCGAAGCGAGCTCCACTCCGAAGTGTTGGTAACTTAGTGAGAAAGCCGCTAAATGTAGGGAGATTTTTATCATATTAGTGACCACCTTACCTTTTTAGACTTGTCGTGATTTTAGGGCCTTTTCCAGTGACGTAAATAGCCAGCAAATTATCCGGATAAGGTTTCCCAAAAAGCTTCGGCTAAGTTCATTGCCTCGATCCCACTTCGTGCCAAGGGAATGTGTGAGCATCGAATTACTTTATACTGTTTAATACATATCGAGGAGCTAATTAATGAGTAATTTGCAGCATAAAAGCTGATTTTCTAGATTCTTTACTGATACCGCTTTAGAAAATGGCTTCACCTTTTCACATTCCCGCCGTTGACTTGCCATCGCAGGAGACGATTCAAAGCTATCGATTTATAGTTATAATTTATGTATTTTATTTATTGATACTGAAATCCTGGTATAATGAACACGTCTTGAAGGTAATGAAGCACAAGAAAAACAAAACAATTCATCATCGTCGTCATCAACACTCGGCGACATTTTGCTAAATATGAAAGGTTTAGGGCCACGGCCTGGCGTCATTGTCAAAAAAAATAGCTACCAACACTGCCACTCTATTTACGTTGGATGGAGACGTTTAGCCACTCTACGCGACCGTGCCTCGTGAAGGCGGCGCCGCGCTGTCCGTTATTTTAAAAAAGAGCTACCAACGCTGCCACTCCATTTACGTTGGATGGAGACGTTTAGCCACTCTACGCGACCGTGCCTCGTGAAAGGCGGCGCCGCGCTGTCGTTATTGTTTTACGAGGCGGCAAACAAAAAAGGGTTTCGACGGAGTCGCTGGCCAGTGATAAACGGTTGTTCGCTTCCACCGCGCGCTTTCGCTACGACGGGGGTCTTTCTTCACTGTCGTGCCTGCCAAGTGCATTTTCGGTTATGGAGCGCCACCGCTAACTGCAGCCCCCGACCTTGCAGCAGCGCGCACTTCTTCAAGGACTCCTGACGTGTTCTTGCTTTTGTTGACAGTACTGGGAGTGTAGAAAATACGAGCACGTCACTAAAGGGCAGTGTACTCTGTGGTTTGAGTTTCCGATGATTTAGCGTGAGTGGAATCTCGTGCGCGATTCAGAATGTCGTCGCCATTCCTTACGACAGTTCGGTTCGGTTTTCGCTGGACGATACACCGCTTATAGGAACGTGAACTTCCGAATCAATGAAACTGCGAACTTAAATGCGGCCAAGCTACGGCATTGAATTGTTTTGTTTTTTTTGAGCTATAAATTGCGCTCGTCCGTTCCAGCCAGTGCACAGTATAGATTCCTGAGTGTGCCATCTCGAATGAATGTGCTCGCGGTTGTTACTGAAGTTCGTACTGACAAGTAGATGAATAACGGTATAAATTCATTTACCTGAGGAATGCATTGCTCTTTATCGTTATAGACGTTCGCGTGACGAACACAGAAGAGAGAAAAACAAAACTTGCCCAGTTCGCGTGCGCTGATGATTGACTGTGGTTTGTCCTGGACGCCGACTTCGACATTCCGTACACGAGTGAATGTTCGAGTATTCGAAAATAGGAATCGAAATGTTTGTTAGCGTCTTGATTCGGGCTTTTTGGTATGTCATCACGAAAGCATTCAGTGTAGAGCAACTACTACGTCGACGCAGAGTACGCAGACGCTGTGTTACTATTTACTATTAACGCTACACTGAACGCTTTCGAAATGACTAACTAAACAAGCTACTGGTACCAGGTCTCAAGGGGCGCCCACAGTTAACTTACTCAAACCGAATCAGTTTTTATTTTCCATCTATACAAAAATACAGAAAATATTAATTGATGGGGTTTATTCACAAATCAACTCAGGAGTTATCAGATGCCGTGCAGAGGTGGGCTCTTAAATAGCTCCGACCGTCTGGTGGTTCTCGCACACCCAATGCTCGTTGAAAGAACATTTCTTGCATTCCACCCGCAAACAAAAATAAATCAATGATTCATTGAAATAAATCATGGCCGCGAGCGGCGCTCGTTGACTGAAGCTCGATGTAATGCTAAACGTAATAGAATTAGTAAAACCTGATTAGCGTAAGCAGGCTAGGCGACTATTTGTGCACTACCTTGTTGCGAAGGGGACGTCAATAGAAATAATGATCATCCGCGTAGGTTGCACGTACATGTACAGTGTTCGTCACGAGTTGCGACGTCCCGACGCTCGCTCGCGTGCCTCTTGTTGGGCCTAGTGTATACACCGGGGGCTCTGCATTGCCCATAACAGCTACAGCGGTAAACTTTAAGTGACCCTTTGTTGCTTGACAAGGTTTCAGCTGTCTCTCTCTTTAATTGAAGGAATAGAACGATTCTATTGAAATCCTAGAAACTTTGTGGCATATAGCAGCTGACGACCCCTTTAACCGCCCCAGCTATTCTCCCCGCCCTTCCGCGTTTTGCGTTAACGGTCACGCGTAAATGTCGCGCAGACTGCAAAGGCATCTTATTCCCTCTGCAATGCCGAGCACATTTCCCGTGCTCGGCGTTGCGATGCGGTTGTTTCGAAATGCGACCAGTAAAGAAAAAGAAAACGTGAAAGAAAGGCGCAAAGGAAAGCTTCATTGCGTGCGTGGCTGCAAGACGTAGACGTTCAAGAAGAGGGCCGTGTAATGTTACGGAAAGCGGCAATTTCGGAGGCGAGAAGCGGCGTGGGCGTCTGTCTTCTGTGTGCTTCGTTGATTACTTTACTGCCGGAACGGCACTGCTGCGGCCGTGTTCTTCCGTCGGCGAGAATGCGCGGTACCCCTAAACCCATTCGCGGTCGGGCGCCGTTCCATATGCCGTTGCAAAAGTATGTTATCTTGTGTCTTCCTCTGCTCACCCCCCCCCCCCTTTTTCTTCTTCTTCTTCTTATTATTTTTTTTTGAGCAGTGAGGTTTCATGCGTTTTGAATGACTCTGTAACGTTGGCATGACGTTCAAGATTGGTGCTATTTGGCCGTATATGTTCCTTGCGCCTTAAACTAGACGTCAATCAATGACCTTCAAGATTATATGCTCGCTGCGGTAGCACAGTGGATATATGGCATTCCCGCTGCTGAGCTCGAGGTCACGGGTTCGGTTCCAAACGACTAGGCCGCGTTTCAATGTGGGCGAACTGGAAAAAAAGAAAAAAACAAGAAAAAACCTCGTATATTTATGTACACCTTTAGGGAACCCCAGGCAGATAAAACTAATCCGCAGTCCCCCTTGGACTAAGGCGTTGCCTCATAATCATAGCACGGTTTTTGTGCGTGAAACCCCAAAATTTAAATTAAATTAATTACTACAAGCATAGTTTTACAAAAACGACTCTGGTGGTGCGATCTTTGGGCTGCCATGGGTATTATGGGCAATACATTCTAATCTTCGTGATCGTGGACGCTCTTGTGGCCTTACTTGCTGTTGCTGCTGAGCAACGCGGGATTGAATCCCGGCCGCGGCGGTTGCATTTCAATAGAGGCGAAATGCAAAAACGCCCGTGTGCTTGCGTTGTAGTGCACGTTAAAGAACCCCAGGTGGACAAAATTATTCCAGAGCCTTCCACTACGGCGTGCCTCATAATCAGAACTGGTTTTGGCACGTAAAACCCCAGAAAGAAGTGGCCTTACCACGTTTTAGCTTTATAAATTTCTAAGCACTCGTAGCTTTCTAAACATAGCAAAGCAATAAATCCCTGCGTTTAGGCATGCATTTAATTATTTCTAACTGTCACACTTATAACAAACATTTCTTAGCCGCCCTCCTCAGCGAGGCACCCGAAGACCAGGAGTGGGCCGTCCAGCGGGCCAGGGCTATTGCCGAGGATCTCGAGAGATTTTTCTCCGGCGATGGACCCCTGGCAGCCTAGCCCCGGGCACCAACAGCCATATCCGTTGGACATATAAAGTTTATTCCTATCCTATCCTATCCTATCCTTGACTGACTCCTGGTTTTTTTTTTCTTTGATCTTTATCTGCTCTTCTCCATCCCCCCAACCCCACCCGCCGCTCGCGCCCGCTCGGGCGGCTGTATCGTAAACGCAATCTGCGGCGAGAGCACAGTAAACCCTGCGCTGTGTTTTCGCGGGTTCGTTAGTGTGTTGATGCGAGCGGCGCAAGGAGGCCAATGTACTCGCTGCTGCTACCGTGCTTAATCACTCCGGCGTTTTGACAGCGAGTTTCCGCTTGCATCTAGTGAGACGCGTTCATGTTTACTTGTGCGCGTGACACCATGGAGCGGGTCTGCTGGAACGCGTTGTCGGCATTGCAACGTGGTGGAACGCGGTGTCGGCATTTCGGCCAGCTTTGCTGTGTCTTCAGCTGTTAAGTTACTTAGTATGCCTATGTTTACGAGCTTATACGGCCGCTAAAAGTAATATAGCTGTCCACTAAATTTGCTACCGCAATCGATACTTCGCCTTTACGGCGAAACTGCGCCATTTTTTAACAGCGAAGCTGTTTAGGCCCGCCGTAATTGGTGGTTCGTATCAAGAAACTATCATCATCAGCAATGAAGAAAGAAATGAACATTCTTGCCGAGGCGGGATTCCAACCCGCGTACCCATGGTCCCAAGGCGAGCGTCGTAACCACTAGGCTATACAGCCACGCTTGCAGAACATGCATTCATGCGAACCATATGATTGCGTTCGAGCGTCGTCGTCTTCGTCCACAGCTGGCGCGTTTGCACGCGCTCGTGCCAATGCTCTGCGATGTGAAGAGGTATTGCGCGCTATGCTCGGGAGAGAGATAAAGAAAATGAGAGCTAGAGAGAGAGAGACGCATTCACGGAGCGGGTCTGCTGGAACGCGTTGTCGGCAGTGGAACGCGGTGTTGGTGTTGCGAGTTGCGCTATGCAACGCGCAGTGACAGCCGTAAGTCCGAGAGAGAGAGAGAGACACGCATTCACGGAGCGGGTCTGCTGGAACGCGTTGTCGGCATTGCAATGTGGTGGAATTAACGCGGTGTCGGCATTTCGGCTAGCTTCGCTTTGTCTTGAGCTTTGCGCGGCCTAGTGCAAGCTTTCGCCTTTTTTTTTTGTAGGTAACTCTGATTTTGATGGCACGCGACATGTCTTTGTATACATGTTTTGTGTTTTTTGCGAACAAGTTTCTCGTGAGGAAAGGGCACAGTGACAGCTTTCCCTTTTACAGCGAAGCTGTATACCTCTACCAGCCAAGGAACTTTTCGTGTCGTTGGCGTAAGAAAAAAACGCCAGGCTAAACATTAAATACGAACAGCATATCTCCTTTGAAGTCAGGCATACAGCATACAGCTCAGCACTCGTTTTCAAAAGAAAAACCACAAAACAAGCATCAAAACCACATGATGGATGATAAGGCGCGTGTGAACAATGGGAACACCATCCGACGCGTTCCGGTAAAGATTAGCTTTGCAGCTGCCTCGAAAGGGGTTGACGTCATTCAAAATCCTCGTGTGAAGTGCAAACTTTATAATGTATGATAATGACGGCTGCGAATAATGCGAAGCACGTTCCTTCTCCTGCGTGTTTCCCGGTAAAGATTACGATTGCGTAAGCTACTCCGAGTGGAAAAGTACCCAACGGCATAGAAACCACGTAGTGACGTCACCACGGTCTAGCAACTAATTCAGTTCATTCCAGGCTACGATGGGTAGACCACGGAAAGTGAAGACGCCAGAAGAACAGCGTGAATATAATGTCGTTGTGAATAAAGGGTATTTTAAAGTACATTTCAATTGTCTTGGGTTTCACTCTTTGTCGAGCCACATGTCTGAATTCAAGTGACGACACAATGGTTAACCGTTGTGGGTGTCGTTTACAGCTTCGCTCTCCAAACACCTTCACGGCGTGGATTAAAGCCAGTTTTCTGTTACAAGAATTCAAAACTTCTCCAGCTATATATACAGGGTGTTTCAGCGAACACTTTGAAAAATTCTTCAAGGTTGCCTGTGGCAGATAGCACAATTCTAGTTCATGAGCTGGTCTACTCGAAGAAGCGGACATTACTTGCACAAGAAATTGAAATGCATAGTCGAATAATTAACAAAAATTACTAATTAAGTTTTTAACTAATTACCTGATGGCCCATATTGCAATTTACAAATTGTAGCCGTGGAGTTCGCAAGGCGGATCCATTTGGAACGAATACTCGGGATAACACCAGTTTCTAGATATTAATTCCCGAACTTTGCGGAGAAATGCCTTGGCATTCCAGTTAGTTTCTTAACAAAACGTCGCTTTATGCATTGGAGCACAAAATTAACTGGAACGCCAATGCAATTTTCCGAAAAGTTTGGGAATTTATTTCTTGAAACTGCTGTCATCCTGAGAATTAATTCCAAGTGATCCGCCTTGCTAACTCCAAGGCTACAAGTTATTAATTGCAATATGGGCCATCAGAAAATTAGTTAAAAACTTGATTAGTGCATTTTTGTTTATTAGTCGATTATGCATTTCAATTTTTTGTGCAAGTAATGTGCGCCTCTTCGAGAAGACCAGCTCATTAACTAGAATTGGGCTATCTGCCACGGGCAACCTTAAATAAACTTTGAAAGTATTCGCTGAAACACCCTGTATATACAATTCTCTTGGGCGAGTTTCACATCGCTGTTGTGTTAAGACGTGGAACAGCAAAAGTAGTGAGCTGGCACTTCTGCTTCTTTTGTTGCGGCTCTCCTGACTTATCGATCAACAACTTCTACGGCTTTTTTTTTTTTTAGTTATTATTGTTCAATGCATCTGCGTGCCAGCTCTGCTCGTGCGTCAAAGCATTTCCGAAACTCTTGCGGCAGCGAGCAGTTTCTAATTCTATTTATACATTGGGCCGTTTCTATTTATACGGATGTTCATTGTCATATGCAAGCGATTGAATTCCGTATTGCTCGTGATCTGTATAGCTGCGTGTTTAGTATTTTTCTTCCAAGGGTTTTCACACGGCGTACCATGTTCTATAGGGATGTTATGCCCTGCGTCTAAAAATGCCCTATCTTGCTCATAACGCGTCTAAATTTGTGCGATATTCGTGTGTACAGAGTCTTCAACACTTACAGTAAATAGAAATGAGGTGTTTCTCCTATTTTCTGTTTGTCTTTTCAACATGTAAGTGAAATGGAGTACTGCATCCAACCTCTCCAGTTCTATCGTTCCCACACTGTTCAACCCTACCTCATCTCATCGTCTTATCTGCCTACTTTACTACCTTAGCTTCCTACATATACTATATATATATCTTCTGACATACATATACCTACCTTGCTACCAACCAACCAAATGTCTAATCGAGCTTTCCGGAGAGCAAATTTTAATAAAAACACAAATATTGGCGTATTATTAGTTGGTATGTGCTTATAGTGGTAAATTGGCCGCCTTTCGTGTGCCACAATCTGGCATAAATGAAGCTATACTGTCTTGAACAATAATTAAGTGTCGCATCTAAAAAACGCTTTTCAAGAAAGCACATCAAGCAAACACACTAAGTGTCGCATCTAAAGCACAAAAAAAAAAAAAAACAGGACGGAAGCTGCCACTGAGACATATGTACCAAATCACTGCAACTGACTAGGGGGAATGAGGGAAAGAGAGTTAGGGGAGAAGGGAAGAAAAATGGACTACAATGGTGGCCGCAAGGCAACGCAAAAAGTGAAAGAGCCCACCGCGCTTAATGTGATCGTAACAATAGACTTCCGGGATTTTTTTTTTTAAGCACAGTGCCAGAAGGTTTATGTCAGTAACGTTGTTTGCCGGGATAGTTGGTTCAGATTTCGTGGGTAGAAAGGTCCAGCGAGCGAATAAACATGAACACAAATATGAACTGGCGAGGGCAAGTTATCCTGTCCCGTTCTTCTTATTCGCTGTTCGTGTTTTCACCCACCAGAAGATGTTTCATCCAATGCATGCTGTTCGCGTATACGCCTTCCAGTAGGTACGTCTGCGCCACAATGTAGCCTGTTATAGCCAGTACAGTGCACTATAAGAAGTTCTTAGGTATACGATGCTACGAAAAGAATGGAAGAGCTGTACGCAGGTCCAACCACTACATCTTGTTTTCACTGTCCCACATTTGACCCGTTGATAAATAAGCGTCACACATCAAGCAGCCCGTCCATCAGCTGTGAAGGCGTTATAGGAAAAACAAAAACATTTAGGCTTCTGTACAAGAGCCAGGAGACTGTATCGACTTATCCCTGAAGTCATTACATCTTCCTCGCCCGTGTGTATTCTGTTCACAAAAAAATGACAGATGTCGAGAGAGCCATAATCCGATGTGTAGTACGCCACGCCGGGACCAATACTCATGTAGATTTCTGAGCAGCAAGCTCGATCACCGCGTCCTCGTCTATACTCACGCTCCAGGTGGTCCGATTGCTATCCACCAGTCGTTCTCAGCGCCACGACGTGGATTAGCGTACGTAGTTTATATCAGCTTCGGTTGTTTACGCCACGCCGCTTCGATCTGACCGAAGAGTCGGCCCAGATCCCGGAAGTCGCGTAGGTATCCTGGTAGTGGCTGAAAAACATTCTTGCGTCACAAAGCTCGCTCGTCCGCCTTAGAACCGTTCAACGACTACGCGTGCTTCTGATCAAGACCCTCTTCCAGAGAGTGAATGTGCCACAGCGTACACGCACGACCTCTCAGAAATTGCTAGGCATTCTTCATATTTTAATGCTTTTAACCCTGCAGTACAATACAGAAAGAAGCATGTTTAACATAATTCACAGGTGCTGAACGATTTTCATACAGCACACTTCTTGTAATGAACCTCTAGCATTGTTTTACAGAAAGGTTGATTGTGTACGCGTGATAGACGTTTTCAGTCATACGATTCAGCGGGAAATGGCGCCGTATACTACCGACTTTTCTGTAAGAGCACCTCCAAATGTACAATTCGCTCATTTATATTGGCTCGCCGCCTGTGCCACGTAATTACAAACTTACAAACTTTATTTGTTGGTCAAACCATCGCTAAAGGCTTTAAACTCTCCTTTGGTCCGATTTGTTCTAGACCTACGCGGTCATCAGCACTTTACTACCCATGCTCCAATTCCGATGGCATATACGTCAATGCGGTTGCTGCTGCACCATGACTTCATTTGTGCCAATTATTCCGGCGGTATTTTTGTCGCAGCGCCGTCGCATCTATAACATACTCCGCGCTGCGGTCAAGGCTGAAATGTGCTCTCTGTAGCTACCGCTTTAAGGTGAAATCACTACCATTCAGCCCTGATATACTGTTTATAGTGTCTAAATAGATTTGAGCTATAAACACAGACGCCGCAACGAAATTATTTGGAAACTATGTACGTTCGCTATATTTGTTTTCTGCCGCAGTCTTGTTGCGATATCTGGTAGCGTCACTGAGGGGGTTTAGAGTGCAACGTCATGAGGGCGGGACGGCTCTTCCGTCCGTTTCAGTGCAAGTCCACGTGTTCTACTGATGTGAACTTTTCCCAGAGACAAGATGAATACTTAAGCGCAAATATTGACGAACGACGTCTCAAAGATTATTCATCGAGGCAGCAAACAGCGAACAATTGCAGTGTCAAAAAGTTCGTGTGGCAGCCTTTTTTTGCCTGCACAAAACTTACGTGCGAGAGTTTGCGAATTCAGGGTTTCAATCTTACACATGACAGCGACGACCGCATTCCCATAGCCGTATAGAATGCGAAATTGCTGCGATTTGAATTGAATTGAAATTAAAATTGAATGCGACTTCCGAGATCGAGGTTGACCTGCCGAGGTGTTCCACCGGGTGCTGTGAGCCGCAGCTGGTGCTTGTGGCGTGGTCGCACACGGGAACTGGTATTAAAGGCCGAGTAATAAAGTGCACCATAGGGTGCTAAACAGATCAGCGGGTTAAGGTCAAGACCCTGAGACCAGATTGAAACAGCCGAGTAGTGGCGCCGGGTTTCGCTTGAAATTCGTCTGGCCTTGCATCTGTGTAGGGAGGTCAAGTGAGCGCGCCGTACATCGGCGCTTCCAACGACGTCATCTTATCGGGTAGTCTTTGTCTTTGACCCGCGGTATTTTTTATTTATTTTTTTTTTCAAATCTCCGCTGTAGTCACATTTGTCCTACTTCAGTTTGCCGTATCGCTCGCGCTGTCCAGGCCCGGTATAGGATGCCCCACAGTTTGCGAGTCCGCACTTATAGGGGCTTTTATTTTTGCATTAGGAACGTTTGGTACAGTACGTGTTTCTCAAGACGAATTCTAACGTCATCAAATATGGGAATAACAATTACAATTTTGTGTGCGCGTGTCGTGAATTGGTTGTCGGGGTTTGTAAATTTCGCAGCGCTATTCCCGTTTTCGGGAATAGCACTACGTCATTGGGGTTCTTTCTCCCTGCTGCGTCGCGCTGTTAGTCTTCTTTTCACTAAGATGAACTAATAGGCTCGACTGAGTATCTTAATAAATTATTTACTACAAATACATTCAGTACAGCTCCAGCGATTGCGGCGTTATCTTAACTGGACGAGCTACCATTACGAATGGATTGGGATAGAAAGCTTGAGGAGGGTGGCCAGGACAAACCATTGTTTTGATTAATTTGGAATTGATTGATTGGTTGGTTGATTGATTGGTTTGCTGACTAATTTAATTGGAGCAACGTGCGTCTTCGATTCCTCCACAATTCTTTCGTGAATTTGACTTGTCACAGCCTCCTTAGGCTGAAATCCTTTAGACATGAAATAAACCTATTAGATCAATAAGGCAACTCACTAAATAAATAAATCTGGGGTTTTAGGTGCCAAAACCACGATCTGATCTGATTAAGAGGCACGCTGTAGTTGGTGACTCCGGATTAATTTTGTTTACCTGTCTTAAATTTTTTTTTAACGTGCGCCCTGTGCGGTAAGCAAGTAATTTCTTATCAAAGCCAAAGATGGGAATTGTACGCACCGCAAGCTATCCGGGATATGGAACATTGTCATCACCAATAGAATCGCTTCTCTAGAAAATGTAATGAATTCATTTCGTTACAGAAAGGAAATAAAACAAAAATAGGTATAAGGCTCCTTAGGCACGCATATTACCTATATACCTATACGGATATTTAATTTGCTCGGTGCACAAAAACGTCGCCGCATTTGACCGAAGAGGTCGTTAGATGGTCGAGGTTAGGTGAAAGAGAAAGATGGTCTTTCGTGGCGATGTTTAGTTGTATACAAGGTGCTTCATCTAGAGAGCTCAACAGCCAAAATATTGTGGCAACGTGACCGGATTGCAAGAATAGTGTTGAGGGCAGTCGTAACGCCTGTGTTACGTCTGGCTAGCTACGTGTTCATTTTTGCTTTTATTTCTTTTATTGGACCTGTACCGACTGTTAATGCACCGTATGTTAGTGCAGCCGTACTCGTTCCAAGGCAATTCCTTCGGCAATGACATCTCTGCCTTTCTAATAAAACGTATATATCCTTCGGCAGCGCGTTGACTCGTTCCTTAATGCGCAGGCAGCTCGGTTCTTTGGGTTGATAGCACGTATCGCCGTCTTAATCGTGCGTCGACGGATTGCGGAAAATGCGCTGACAAGGGACCTATTTCCCAATACGAGTGTCTTATCGATTGACGCACGCGCAACCACTCGAGCAAAAGCTGCGCCTTCCGTCTGAAAACCGGTGACGTAACAAGTGTTCAAGCTTTCCATTGCGCACTCTCTCACCAACCACACACGCAAGATATACAACGCTTATGGGCTACACTTGAAAAACGCGTATCCATCCGAGCGCGCGTCTATCGCGGGACCACAATGGCAGGTTAAAGACGATGTCCAGATTCGGCTGTGCATTTA
Organism: Dermacentor silvarum; assembly: GCF_013339745.2. Classification (NCBI taxonomy): domain Eukaryota; kingdom Metazoa; phylum Arthropoda; class Arachnida; order Ixodida; family Ixodidae; genus Dermacentor; species Dermacentor silvarum. The sequence goes on along the minus strand of NC_051155.1, from coordinate 216,941,129 downwards.
GCGCGTGACGAATATTTTGTGCTATTTTTCGGTTAAAGGAAGCCTCGGGTGATAATTCGACAGCGTAATATTTGTTTTCGTTGCATTGATTCATGGCTGGTAATGTCCCACAGTAACTGCGGCGCTATTAGAGACATTAAAGTGGAGGTCTACAGAATAAATTTTGCGACATGAAATCCTTCATCGTTCACTCAAGTCCAAATATACGACGGTTCTTGCACTCCACTTCTATAGGATTGCGGCTGCCGCTAACGGGATTCGAAACCGTGACCATGCATTCAGATGAACACCGCAACCACTGAGCCGCCGCGGCTGGTCAGACGTGTATTAGGCACTTCGTCTTTGCGAGTTTTAATATGGGCAGTGCGTCGGTGCGTCGGAGTATAGTCACAAAGAGTGTTCGGGTTCTATCATTAGCTCTAGCTATCAACCATAAATGGAATAGCCGTTATCTTATTTTTTCTCTTCTTAGCGCCGTTCTGTGTCTGTAAATCTATGAATGAATTAATTAATAATTAATTATTTAATTAATGAGGAAAAGTATTTGGGCAGTTTATCTAGCATATATAAAGCTTCGTGCTAAGCCATGGTGTGACCCGATTCCGAAAATAACTGCACTGCGCTTGATACACGCACCGAGCGGACAATCTTCATTCTTGCAGTTATGTGAAAGGAAAATAACAAAATGTAAAAAAAAATTGTCGCAGTTATACGACATTGATGCGACTGGATTGTTTTGCAAAAAGAACATAATGTAGTAGAGGCATAAATTTTGCAGTGCCGCATTTCTGTTTCGAAGTGGAGCGTGCCTTAAAACTTTTCTCGTTCGTTCGTAAGAATTCGGTATACTTTGCTCTATCATTGTAGTTCCTATCTCCCGTTTTTCTTTCTCTCAACCGTTTCCGTTATACAAAAAAAGCAAATGAAAGGCGAAGGATATTTATCTTCCTCAAGCCAGCTATCGGCGCGTTCTTCAGCTAGTGTGCAGGGTGTAAAATGGATCTTTGTACTGCCCAGACAGACGTCATAATGGCAACGTCGGGAGAGAGCCCACTTCACTCGACAAACGACAGACACCCAGACGAGTCGGTTTTCCGCACTTTTTCTCACGTGCGCACCTGTTTCTGGTGCACATAGCTTATCAGCCAAGGGGAAAACAATGGACATAACTGCGAACGTGAGCGTCGGGCGCACTGCTTGACCGCTTCCAGTATTTACTTTCGTATCGGCACACCGTTTGCACGTCTGCACTCGGCTGACGTCTGCTCCGGTGGTATACTCTTTCACGTGGGACGTATACTTAGGCCTAACCGTTGTCACACTGTATGGGTTGACCAGGCATGGGCACCCGGCACACGAGTGCGTGGATTGAGGGCGCTATAGCTTACAAAAGCGTATGGTTGTGCCGGCGGTCACTGAGGTCACGAGGAAATTATCGACCCCATTCTGCGTCTCCATTTTGTCCACCGCCCCTTATCTCTTCGATGACAGGTCGCTGTCGGAACACAAAATATGACAATGGCCACCTTACCATGCACTTCTCATATCAGAAGAGAATGCGGGCTGTGCGAACGTGTGTAATGCTTCAGCATGTTCTTTTTTTTTTTACTTTTCATTCGGCTGTTGCGCTGCTTCTCCTGCTGTTTTGTGCTCTTTTTGTCCTTCCTTACCGCTATACACTGTGTAGAGTGGCAAACTGGAAACTGTCTACCTGCTGTTAACCTCCGCGCACTACCTTTTTTTTTTTTTTTAGAATTGAGGCTTTTAGAATTGAGGCTACTAGATGATCGCCAACTGAGCGTACGCACAATACTGGAATACCGTTCCCACCGTTGATCGGGCCAGAAGGCTTTTTGAAAATGGCGGGCTTGTGCGAGCGCCTTGGAATGATATGTCCGTGCACGTGCTCGCATTCACCGCCTTCCTCTCTCTCTAAATTCTTTCGATTCCCATTTTCTCCTTCCCCAGTGTAGGGTAGCCAGCCAGACGCTTTTCTGGTTAACATCCCAGCCTTCTCCCTTTCTTTTCTCTCTCTCCTTTTTTAGGAAACGCCACAGAAGCGTTGACAATGTAATTTTTCTTGCTAAGTGGGTGAAAATCGACGAGGTTGCATTCCTATAATGGTTGAAAAACGCGACTGACTAGGCTACCTTGTTGAGTGCGGCCCACTGCTAAAGGGAACGGCTCAATGAGTGACTCTCACTTCGATGGCGCTCTAACTGCAAATGCCAGCTCAAATTATGGCAACGTAGTGCACAGATTGCCATCAAACGCAAGTAATCTCCTTCAAAGTTGGGTCATTGTTCTTACATTTATACCAGAAGGAAAATTTCGCACATGTTCGACACACATGTTTAACCGTGCGCCACACTGTACGCTCTGAGGTCTCCAGAAGATGGCGGCCGTATTCAACAGCTGAATCTCCGGCTACCACTCCAACTCCACTGAAGTGAAAAAAATATTTGGAGCATATTATTGTAACCTAGCAAATGAGCATTCCTTAGCAGTCGACCCTGTTTAGATTGCTATTTCCCCAACCTAGTTACCTTTCGTAAGCCGATGGGCCATCTGTTTTTCAATAAAGCTTTATCATTATCCTTCAGTTGGACGCAAGTGTGGCGAAACAATTAGACACACCCCCTCTCCTGCGTGCTTCGCGGAGGATTCGCCTAGAGCATCGGAACGATGTGCTCTGTGGATGCCTTCACATCAGGCTCAACGTGGCATACACAATATTTTTTTTTTAGGTGCAAGTTCAGTGGACACACTCGCCGATGTGTTCTGTGCGTGATGTTCACGAGTGTTGGCAACATTTTCTGTGCAGCTGCAGTCACGACTTCTCAAGCACACAATCTCTGAAGGCTGCGACGCAGGTGACACGAGCTCAAACGGCATGACAATAATCTGACCTGAGGAGCCTGTTCCGCGCAGCGAACGCGCTTCTAGATATTATGTATTGTGGTGGCCTTTGATACGACGTGTAAAGGGATATGTGACTAAGTGTTCCCTGACAGTTTTGTTTACCGCGCAAATCGGCGGCAGCATTTGCGCATGTCAGTAAACAAGAGCGCACTTGCTGTGGATTTGCCGCATGGTTTTACTGCTAAACGGAGAAGAAAATGGCTCGGTTCTGCGAGCGCCAACCGAACAGAAAACTTGAAAAGGCAGCAGACCACAAGTTACAGGACTCGCGTAACCAGAAATATATATTAACTTATGCTACGAAGACATTTCTGAGGATTTACTTAATTGAGCGACATGGGCACACGGTATATCCTGGCGGACAATGCTGAAATTATCCGTGCATTGTTACATAAAGCGGTGGTGCCACACGTGTTATGTAGGAGTGTACATGTCAGAGACAGTGGCACATTATTATGCGTGTTTCCGACTAAGTGGCCTCTCCTAGCAAAATTAAATGCTTCCTGGGTGGCTACTAAATGATCATTTGCACTGATAAGTCTTTAAAAAGCTTTTAATTCATCCTAATCTAATCCACAGCTTGTACTAGTACTGCTTTATCACGACGGCGTCTGCAAATACTTTGTTACTAGGTGGCCAAATGTACGGCGACATTAAATCCGTGCCAAAACTGTGCTGAAGATAGTGAATTATGGTTGTTCTTATTGCTAGTTATCGTGTACTGTTTCATTAAATGGTTCCGTGTGCTGTATGAAAGGTATTTGCTCATAAAACTTGGTTTTCTTTTTCCGCAGTCGAAGTCCTTCAGCGAGAAAATTCAGGGTGAAGTCAGCACATCGGCTGCTGTAAAGTTCGGCTGGATACAAGGAGTGCTGGTGAGTTTCTACGTTTTGGAGCAATAGTCACGCTAAAGCGTTCAAATTTACAACGTTAAATTTGTCGTTGGTAGTAGAGGCGTATTCTATATATCCTCCTGGACTTGTTTGTCATCTTCTCTACTCTTACTTCCATAGCATTGATCTGATGCCATCTGCAACACTGCCAAATAATTAGTTTCTCTGAGCTTGGTCCTCCCTTTCCAACACTTCTTGTCCATGTAGCTCCAAGAGTTTGATGCATTGCTTGTATTCCACCATCTGGCCAGGTCCGATGCCTTCTCAACATATGGGGTGTGATGCTGTTTCTCCGGCTATCCTGGGTCGTAGGACAAGCTGGAATCGGTGAGTGTTCTACATTTTCGATGGAAATGTATTAAGATGGAGAAAATGCAGAAAGCGAAAAATGATGTGCCATCATTCTACGCTGAGGAATTTTCATAACGTCAGTGCGAAACCACGACTGAAATCACAAGTCCTCATTTTTTTTAACATCGAGCGTTCATGCAAGCTATTATTTTTAGCATGACGTTAGTGTATAAAACATAATTGGACGCATCCTGACAATAAGCTACTGGTAGTGCCGTTTCTTTCGTTCGCGTCTTCGTAAAAAGCTAATTTTTTTTTAAATCCAGAAGTAATGCGTGCTTCTTAGGCTAAAAATCGCTACTGATACAAAGTTTGAAAGAACACTGGCCAAAAGGGTCATATATGCAGTTTGACCAATTACACCCCACAAAATTAAATAGGTTATCGCACGCTAGAACTTCGGGTACCTCGTATTTGACTTTAACAGTCGCCAAGCGCTGGAGTGATGTCGTGGAAGTTGTTGCGATTCTTTGATGTGTCATGTGTGATGTGTCAACTTGCAGCGTTTTCATACCAAGTTTATTTTAAGGCAGCACTGGAAAGGAATAACTTTTATAGGTGTGTGGCTCCTTTGTCGAAGCTACCATTCGATTCAAAGCTGCCAGATTTAATCCCGTTTAGGTTCGTTGGCACGTAAGCCTCGAAAGTTAAGCGATGAAATGTTGCGAAATCATGCGCACGCTTCAAGAACATTCGCGGCTGCGTCTGCATTTATTCCTGTCAATTCTTCAAAGAAAACAGTGTTTACTGTAATTGACAGCATTTTTTATAAGTCGTTTGCATAGTTTTCAAGGTTACAGGGATACTTCAGGAAATTGGTTGCTGTTTCCTCATCCGGGTTCATAAGCAAGGGTATTTTATTTCACTTTGCCCAACCGTTAGGAAACAGAAAGCACTTGAGGTGCGTTTAGTGCGCCGATCTGCTAAGAAACGTTGTTTCCGGTTGGCAGTAATTCGAGAATATATAGGCCGTAAAAGTACTTTGTAAAATTAAATCTTGATGTTGAAGCTGTATATAGCAAATCTTGTTTCGGGTTATGACAGAAGCTTTCGAAATGAACTGCAAGTTGTAGCCATGAGGAGATCACAAATTTGACTAGATGCGTATTCTTCTAACTCATTTTTCTAGCGTCAGTTCCTTGCAAGTTCATTCTTTAAGTGTGGTACATTGCGTTCGCGCTAAGCGTAGTGAGGTGTAGTCATCTTATGGTCAAATCTGTCGTTATTGGAAGCACATGATGTAATCGGAGGTTCTACTATACGGAAGAAATAAAATGTTCACGCTTTTTAAGTGAAGCTTTATATGTCTAAGCCAAAACGTATATGGCTAGGCGAAATCGCCTGTGTACAGAAAACTATCATCATCCGCATTGGCTCGAGCGTCATCGCCTTCTTCCACAGCTGGCTCTTTGGCGCATCTCGAGTTGCGCTCGTGCTCGGCATGCGCTCGTGCCACTGCTCCCGCATTCATCGTCGTCTCCTTCCCCAGCTGGCTGCGTTGCCGCTCATCATTCCAGCGTAGAATTTCACTTCTCTTCTGTCGTCGTAATGGGGAGGCCACGTTTACGAGGGTATGAGCCATTGTTTAAGGGGGTATGAGCCATTCATTGTCTTACGTAACGAACACATTTAATTTTGAAGCAATTTAATTTCGAAGAATCGCAAGCGGCAATGGCGGGCGAATGCTGCTAACCACGCCGCCGAGCAAACTCGAGAGATCGAACGCAAGAGGCAACGGCGGACTGCGAGCATACTGTCAGTGACATCATTCTCTCCATCGCAGCCGAACGTGTGTGTAACATCATAATTGAGAAATACTTTAATGAACACTCGGGATTAACCCAATGATAATCACCGGAGTCGCATGTTTCAGCTTCGCTGGTTAACCATCTTCACGGAGTGGAAGGACCGACGATTTTTTTTCCTTGCAATTGCAGTTCAATGGCCAACTATTTATCAAAGGTTTCCAGAAGCGCGAGAGTTCAACTGTTCAATCATTACAGGTCTCGCCATCGCCATCATCCTACTAGCATCTGCAGTCACCATGCTGACAACGCTTTCCATGTCGGCAATTTGCACAAATGGAGAAGTAAGAGGAGGTACGTAGATCTGGAACGCGAGCATAAGACGAATTGGTATTGAGAAAAACAAAACATGAGCATATAAGTTCGACTGGTGCATTTGCTTTCTAGCGTATATGATGCAAAGGCGTTCATGTGCAAACGAGTTTCTATGTATATGTACAACTGAAGCTTACTCAATGGCGATATGCACATGAACTAAGGCAGTACTGGTAAAACCAATGTAAACAATCATTTTAGCCATTCTTTCCATCATTCCACTGTGTTAATTAGCAAACGAGATGTTTATCAAAAATGCATCTTTATATTTGTTTTCTTAAGAAAGATCGCGTTTATGCATTACCTAAGTGCGTGGTCAGAGAAATGCACCACTTAACTTTCGTCGCCACTGTACGTTGCACTATCCACCAACTTTTGTTTAAATTCACAAATGCAGGTGGGACGTACTACATGATATCACGGAGTCTTGGGCCGGAGTTTGGCGGCGCCATCGGGTTGATTTTCTCATTAGCAAACGCTGTGGCCGTTGCCATGTACGTCGTTGGTTTTGCAGAAACTGTGCAAGCCGTATTGAAGGTGAGGACTCTAATCATAAGTGTTGCTTGCGCCTCCTTTTTTTTCGTAAAATATTTCATAAAGGGAAAGGCGATGAGATTTATTTGCGAGAAAAAGACATCGTTGCCCATCGTTTCATTCTTCATTTCACATATTTGCGTTTATGCAACTTTTTTGCACTGGATCGTTTAGCATTCTCAAGTACACACTCCCCCTAATGTTTAGAAAGAGGTATCTTGTGCTTTGTTGCACGTGATTGGATGATGTAGTACAGGAACGTTAAGCGTAAGGATTTGCTGTTCGACGTCACGCCACGTTTAAAATGTCTTGTACGGTATTTCTGTGTCGTACGTCTGTCGAGACGTGAGAATTTTGCTGCTTAAAATGTTTGTTTTGGACAAATGAAATTGGCCTATCACGAATATCTGCACCATTGCCAGTACCCCGCATTTGCGATTCGCTATTAGTATCGCCTAAATAGCAGGCGTTTGCTCACCGTGATGCGGTTGCGAAGCTTAAAACTGTGATTTGTGTGGTGGCTGTCCATCCACAGAGGCAAGACCAGCTGATCGTGGACGGTGACATGAACGACATCCGCATCATCAGCTGCGCCACGGTGGTCGTGCTTCTCTGCATCGCGCTCATCGGCACTGAGTGGGAGTCCAAGGTGGGTGGATTTTGCGTCGGCCTCTCCGGTCGTTGTAGTGCAATGTTTTCTTACATTAGCAGCCATGTTCAACTTTTCTTTCTGGCACATTGCATCGAATACCAGGCGCAAATCGTGCTGCTCGTGATCCTGTTGGCGGCTATGGTTGACTTCGTTGTCGGATCCTTCTTCCTGCCCAGCACAGACCTCATGGCCAAGGGCTTTATTGGCTACTCCGGTGAGTCAGCCGCGGAGACGAAATCTGACTGCTGCCGGTCTCGCCTAAACACACTGGCATGCTTGCTTTACAATGTGCAGTGTACGGACTCTTGACAGTCTGGCGAGAAGGTTCTGCAAGTTTTACAATTCGCAGAAAGATGACCTTTTCTCGTTATTACTCTAGGCTCTGCCCGTGATGTCTCCGGTTGTGTGTACGTAGAAGCTTCATTATCTGGATATTTCCACCAGGGGGTGCTAGAAATTGTTTCAGATTTTTTTCTACCAGTGTTACTGGTACTGCTATTACCGTTACTTGCTCAATAGGACTCACGGATCAGATTTCCGCTTTTTTTTAAAGCTTTATGCGGGAGGAGACAGTGCCGCATTATCACATGTAGCAAATTTTGACGGCAAAAAGCCAAAGTAACATGAAACAAAATTTTGTTTCAGCATAGCGAACAACGCTCCATAGAAGTGAACACACACGCACACAAACCGTCTTGCACGGCACATATATACCTAAGGTCGGCATTTACAACACTTTACCAGAGAGCGGTGTTGATTAGAGAGCAAACGGGTGCATCCGACATTCTAGTTAGGATTAAAGGAATAAAAAGATGGGTGGGCCATGATCATTGTGCGCACCAGAGAACCGGCTGTCTGTTATGCCAATGTCACACAGGGCGCTTCCGATCGCGATCGAGCCCGATCGGGATCGAATTCCTCAACTGCGATTGGCTGGCCTCCGTAACTTACACTTAGGCGCCAGTCGATATCGGGATATTCAATTGCAATCGAGCTAAATCAGTGATCTGTGTGGCAACGGTATTATTCAGATTGCGAACCAAGGGAAGGGAAACGAAGCACAGGGATGGCTGAGCGCTAGGTTGTCCGAGGAAATTAGGAAATTGGCAGGCGGAGGATGGAGTGAGTTGACGCAAAAGAAGGGTAATTGGAGATCACTAGGAGAGGCCGCCTTCGTCCTGCTATGAACATAAAATAGGTTGATGATGACGATGGCCCCGACAGAGGTACTATCTGTCCAGGGACAAAGTTCAGCCCTTCAGACATGTCTTTCTTCTTCCAGCGAGATTTTTCACTCCGCAGTTGGGGCTCCTGTGGCGTTGGCCGAAATTTCGAACGCCGAGAAGGGCAAACTATTCAAGCGTCCAAATTTGCCATTGAACCCAACACGTTATATTGTCGTGCAAACTGTGTGTACTTTTGTGTGAAAACGTTGTTCGTCTCATTTGTACAGGCACTCTGTTCATGGAGAACTTAAAGCCTGGCTTTAGGGACGGCGAGACTTTCTTCGACGTCTTCTCTATCTTCTTTCCGGCGGCCACGGGTATCCTGGCCGGTGCCAATATATCCGGTGATCTAAAGGTGCGAAATTTAATACCTTCCTTTGTTTCCTAATATTATGAAATTGTGTGCATTGCAGGGAAATTGCGGAGCCTATGCATAATATTAGACAATTCATCAACCTTCAACGATTCTCATATATTCATGGAAGGCGTCGTTCCTTCCTTTTATTGATGAGAAATACGCAATCAGAAGATAATCATGATTGTTGGGAGGGGATGTTTATAGCGAATGCTCTTGAAGTGCATGGTCTTGGATGTTCTGAATTGACGAACCTCAGCCTGTGGTAGTGAATACATAACTGTAGGGCATAAACGCTATCTGATAATGCGTTTCAGTGCAAATCTTAAATTAAGAAAATAGTTCATAGGTATCGTTTGGCACAAATGACGTTCGACACGATTGGACAATCTACTTCACCTTAACGCTGTTTCTAAAACAGTTTAGACGAATTTAGAAAGCGATAGCGATGAACACCTATGTAATTTTACTGCGGTTCAATCGGTGACTCAGCCCTGTCTTCAAAACTTATTCACAGTATAACACGATCGAAGTTCTCAAAACGTTCTTGTTCCCACCGTTAAACCACTCATGCAGGATCCTCAAAAGGCGATCCCCCGTGGCACCCTGTTGGCCATCTTTATCACGACGTTGTCGTACATCGCCTTCGCCGTCATAGCAGGCACCACAGTCCTGCGTGACGCCAACGGCTTCCCTTTCAACCTGACCGAAGCCGGAGTCAACTTCGCCGACATCGCCAACTGCACCATGTCCGAGGCTGACAAGTGCGAGTATGGACTCATGAACTACTTCCAGGTGCGGTCGCTATTTCCCGATTGTCCCCTTTTGCGCACTGGCCCAAAACTGCACTTTTACGTTCTGATCACGCTGAAGCACATTTCACTAGACTGCAATAGCGTTTGCCAGAGCTTACACATTTCTTAAGAATGGCTACATCCCAAAATTAGCCTCCCCCTTGTCGATGGACAGAAGCAGCTATGGTGTTCGCAGATAGCTTTCAGAACCCGTGATGTTCGTTACTTTTTTTGTGGCTGTTAGAAATAAATGGTATTGCATCAGATATGTTTGAAGCTTGCATCAACACCAGCATTGCTTATGACTTCTGTAGACGTATTTTGTTAGAACTATTTTCCTCCGATTTAGAACTATTTTCCTCCGATTCAGCCCGTCCGTCTGAGTGGTCGATCCCGGGGATAACGGCTGCGCGGCTTCGTCCAAGCCAATGACGAAAGGCAAAAAGAACAGAAAAATATTTTTTAACTATTGCGGAATACGGCCACCACACTGGTACTGCTAACGAATGTAAATGAACCACCAAGCAAAACTTGGTGACTCGCCTGTGTTCAACGGTCATCGCAGGTCATGGAAATGGTGTCCGCTTATGGCCCTCTGGTCGTCGCCGGTGTCTTCGCTGCCACGCTGTCCTCGGCGTTGGCCAGCCTGGTCAGCGCCCCCAAGGTCTTCCAGGTAAGTGACCACTGTCAGTCTTGTTAACAGACACAGTGGACACTGTTGGTGTGTTGGGCTTTCCACGATGTTCATTAGTGACACGGCAAGTATAGTGTTATTGCTGTCCTGGGAACATAACCCACCAGTCGTCACTGTGATCTTGTAGTGAGCATTCTCATTTCGGTGGTGACAGGCTCTGTGCAACGACAAGCTCTTCCCGTACATCCACTGGTTCGGCAAGGGCTTCGGCAAGAACAACGAACCTCGGCGAGGTTACCTGCTCGCCTTCGGCATTTCTCTTGCCTGCTGTGCCATCGGCAAGTTCACTTTGTTTAATTCTCTGAACTTGGTGAATGTCCCGACGATTTCCAGCTGTACTTATGTAAGTGCAGTGCGTCAATGCTGACGATATGACACCAACAATTTTTTCGTGCTTACAATTTGCGCCATTTATTTATTCATTTTTTTACATCTAACGCAAGTTACAATGCAGTGCAAGATTTCAAAACAGAGAAACGTGCAGCAAAAATTACTTGTATTTATAGTACGAATCAGTACTGTGCAACTTATAAAACCAAGAATAGCTATTACATCATCTTCACACAGAACGTTCTCTTCCTATCTGATTTCCGATCTAACTTTCCTATCCAATTTTGCAACTAAACAGTTGAAGATCGACAGCGTGCTTCTAGTGCTAAAGGGTTTCTATGCGTTTCAACTTGTCGCAATTCATAACCGGATGCCCAAGCTGCGTTTCTTATACTCTTTATTCTAACCGCCAGTTCCATATATTTTGTTTGTGTTATTTTATAGACATTACTCGCTTAAAGTTTTGGTCTTTCTTTTTTTGCAGGCGAGCTGAATGCTATCGCGCCCATCATCTCCAACTTCTTCCTTGCGGCCTACTGTCTCATCAACTTCTCCTGTTTCCATGCTTCGTTCACCAGGATGCCTGGTGAGCACACTGAACTTTGAGCAGAAATGAAGACAAATTATTCCCTTTTCAAAACCCAACATACACAAACAACTGGGATTACAGGTCTCTCTCTTGTAATGTAAAGCATTACAAAATTAGCTTCATAGTTAGCTCGCATAAATTTTTCTTGATTTTGCCTCTACAATAGCAGATATGTGATGGGCATTAAACGGAATTTACGGCTTATGAAGTCCAAATGATTCTCGGATGCCCGTTTTGTTCTGGATAAACATTGTGAAGAGCGAAAAAGAGGGACGCTACTCCGACAGCAATAAATCCAAAATTTAACGAGAAAGGACTGTACCCCCGCAGCCTTGTTTACAAGTGTATTTGGGCTTTGTATTTGTAACCAAGGGATCCCGCACGAATATGCAGCCGTTCTTTTTATTGCGCTAAATTTTGGTCGGTGGAGCATCCGATTGTTACCTTTCCCAACGAAAGGACTTGTTTCGATGTTACAAATCCACGCTGCTTGCTTTTATATCGCGTAAACGACGACAAAGGGGGGCCGAACGGAAGGGTAAATTAAAAACAGTTTTTTTTTTCGGCTGTTAACAATTAAGGTACTTCCTATTATAGGGAAAAGTGAAGAAAAGAGTGACGTCAGCGGGTATTCGATGATGTCATTCGATGATTGTTCTCCATTGTCACACTTTTGTGGCACCGGCTTACAATCGACTGCGTCCATTACGACCCTTTCTAAGCTTGGATCAATCTCCCTCTTGTGTTTACTTTCTTCTTACTACGCGTACTTACCAAGAGAGAATTAGGAACGTATCCGCTCATTGCAGGCAGTCTTATGTCGTTACTTCTTGTCGAATGTTTTCACCGAAACTATGGCGCAGAATCTGTAAATGCCAAGGACGTGAGTGCTGAACCCGATCGTCCTAATCTTCCTTTTTCTTTTCCTTAAATGTAGGTTTCCGGCCTGCATTCCGCTACTACAACCTGTGGGTGAGCCTACTGGGTGCCATTCTCTGCCTGAGCGTCATGTTCATAACCAACTGGCCCACGGCACTCGGCACGTTCGCCATCATCCTAGGGCTCTATATCTTCATCTACAACCGAAAGCCCGGTACGCCCGAACACATTTAGCTCTCTGAACTTTCGGCGAGGTCATCGGGCGCATTTTCGGTTGGATTGCTGTGCAAGTTTACTTCGGCAACGATGTAGCTCACTTACGTGAGCTGTGCCTACCGCGCAGCTCACCAACTTCGCCGAGTACAGAGCCAGCTACGAGTCGTGTCAAGCAAACAAGAGCAAGGATCAGACGCGTGTTTCGGTGACTAAAGAAAATTGTCTGTCCCGTTCGTGCGCTTTTATTTCTCGTTATTACGATAGCAATCATATGGACACTCCAGGCGCATTTCTGCCGTCGGCATCACCGTGACGTTCGGTATAAAGTCCAAGGGCGATAAAATGCTAGCCGCGCGCCGTACGGTGTATGCGCGAGTAAAAGCGTGCAAGGGTGAGCGGGCGATCGCGGCTCAATCTCGCGCACGCAAGGGAGGAAAGCGGGAAGGAAGTGCGCCGTCTTCCGTCGCACGCAACGCTCCGAGCGGAGGGCAAGTAGGTGGAGGGGGCGTTGTTCTCCAGGCGGCCCACCTGTGCTGCTATGCTCCGGGGGTAGGGTAGGGTAGGGTAGGGTAGGGGGGGGGGGCGGTCTACTTATGGCAGGCCGGTTGGCGGCGCGCGCCCGCCCGAGCCGCTGAATTTTGAAAGCCATCCTCTACGGGGACAGAGTTTGCCTTGCGCAAAGGGGGCTTCGCGGCTTAGTTCGCGTTAATGCGAGACGCAGCGCGAAGGTCAAATCGCTCGCTACTGGAGCGCTTCCTCACTCCGCAGTTTTGACAGCGAGTACCCGCGGTCATCGAGTGAGATGCGTTCATGTTTGCTTGTGCGCGCGTGACACCATTCATGTTCACTAGTTAGTATGCCTATGTTTACAAGTTTATACGGCTGATAAAACTATACTATCCTTACTTCGTAAAGCTGTTAACTAATTTGCTATCGCAATCGATGCTTCGCCTTTCGGGCCAAACTACGACTTCTTTAGTGTCACACCTTACCAGTTAATCCAGATGACCAACCTTCTGCAAAATCTTGACCGATTGGCGCCCTAACCATTACGTGATTCCTCCTTTCAGCTAGCGTTCCGTTCAAGAGGATTAGCACCGAACTAATAGCGAGACACTCCGATGGCTCTTTAGATGTTTGGGTCATAGTGCCTCAGCTAGAACTACGTTTCATGGATTTCATGAGACGGGGTATTATTAATGTGCTGCTTCTTGCGTAAAGTAGTCAAAGATTCTACTCGCAAGTGCAGTGACCCTGTTTTTATCTGCGGAGAGAGAGAGAGAGCGAGAGAAACAAGTTTTATTTAAAATGGCAATTGTAAGAGGAGTTTATATCCGCTCCCCTAGATGACGGCCAGGAGCCCTTGGGTCCTAGCGGCATCTTCGGCTTGCCTGATGACTTGTAGTTGGTGCTCACTGTCTGAACTAAGCAGCGCGGTCTGCCATTGCTCCGCGTTAGTATATGTGTTGTTTGGCCCTTCCACATTGTTGGGGCAAGCCCAGATTATGTGTCTGAGGTCTGCCTGCTGATTAGTCTTCACATCTATCTGAGTATAGTTCTGGATAACAATGATTAAAAGCGATCGGGTTTGGGAAGGTGTTCGTTTGTAGTAGGCGCCATGCTGTCGCCTGCTGCTTATTTAATGAGGAGGATGGTGGAGGGTAATGCTGCCTCCCTAATCTGTAGTGCTTCGTGATTTCATTATATTTGAACATACAGTCTCTCTCCGCACTCGGGCCCCGCGTTGTTCCTGCTCCTGCTCGGCTCGCTAACTCTCGAGCTAGGTAGGGTTTTTGCGGTTTCGTTGCCCGGGAGGGAGGAGAGGGCGAGCGTCCATATGACATGAACGTCTCGCTCCCCGCGAAAGTTGCTCATGATCCTTAGCGCTCTTTCGAGACCCTTCCCTTAGTGAAGTTATAGTGTGCAGGTTTAGAATCACTAATTACGACGCTGGCCGTTGTGGAGGCGAGCGCCAGCGCTATGGCCGCTTCTTCCGCGATTTCTGATTTTCTTGTTTTAATGGTGCCGCTGGCAAGCGAGTGGCCCGCTTGATTTGAGGTGACCACTGCCATGTGTCGACCGTCTGCATATTCCGCCGCGTCTACATAGACCACGACCGCGTCGTTTTGAAACTTCTTATGCAGTGCTTTCGCTCTTGCATTCCTCCGCTCTCGGTGATGTTCGGGGTGCATGTTTCTGGGTAATGGGGGTATGACGATGCGCTCTCTGGTTTCTCTTGGGATGTCGTATTTATCCCCGCTTTGTCCAGCATACGTGATACCGCGCTTTTGTAGGATGTCTTCCCGTGTTGCTTTGCGGGAGCCTTTCGTATTGTGCGATTGTATGAGCCTCAATGAGCTCGTCTAGCGTGTTGTGCACTCCTAACGCTTCGACCTTCTCGTTAGACGTGGTGATCGGTAGGCCGAAGGCTTGCGTATATGCCTTTTTGATGATGCACTCTCTTTTGTTTTTCCGCCACGTGTAACTTGAGGTATGGGGTCACATAAACTATGCGGCTGACGACGAAGTCTTGCATGAGCCGCACTAACTAGGTTGTGTTCTTTCAAACCGTAGTTCGTGTTGGCGATTCTTCGAATCAACCTGATGATTTGCTGGGTGCTGTTATCCAGTATTCTTATTGCTTCTCCGTTATGTCCGTTCTCAGAGTCCCAGTATTCCAAGGTGATGTACCTGGGGAATCGGGTGACACCCTACCGAGATTGTGATGCTGGGTTGTTCTTGATTGCGCTTGCGTCCTCTGCTTGTAAGTCTGTAGAGCAGTATAGCTCCGATTTTTGGGGAGAACATTTTACGCCCTTGTTCTCCACGTATCTCTCTACCGTATTGACTGCTTGCTGTAAATTCTCTTCGATGTGGCCATCGCTTCCGCCCGTCACCATAGGGTGATGTCGTCCGCCTACAGACTGTGCTGAAGTCCTTCGATGCGTTCCAGCTCTGCGGGCAGGCCGAGCATCGCCGCATTAAATAGGAAGGGGGAAAGCACCGAGCCTTGTGGTGTTCCCTTGTTGCCTAGTTCTATTTCTTTGGATTTCGCGTCCCCGGCTGTGATTATGGCTTTACGGTTAGCGAGGAAATCTTTCACGTGGCCGTACGCTCTTTAGCCTACGTCGAGGTTTTGCAAGTTGCACAATATGGCCTCGTGCGTGACGTTATCAAACGCCTTCTGTAAGTTGAGACCCAGGATGGCTTTTGTATCCAGGTTGTGCGTTTCAGCATCTATGATTTGGTTCTTTAATTGCAGCATGACGTCTTGCGTCGACAGTTTTGGTTTAAAGCCGATCATGGATCTGCGGAAAGTACAAACTTATACTCAAATCCATATACCATGTGCTGAATGCACATACCGTATTCTTGCACTTGAATCTGGAGAAATAATTTGATATTTTATCTTAAGCATCTCCCATAGCTCTGAGGCTGAAATGTGCTGTACTCAAGTTACAAACTCTGATACGAATTGCTAGATTTATTTTTAGAGCGAAAGCTCTACTACGCTACGTCTCGCACGGTCATTAATCGCGTCGCAATGACCTTGAGCCAACGGAGCGCAAGTGTGGCAGGTGTGACGTCACGCCACGTGATCCGCTGCGGAGAGGCGTCGCAGCTGCGCTCGCTCGGAGCCTCGCCGCTGCGGTACCACGTGGCTAGGCGAGGGTTTAACGGCTGCTTCGCCGGCGCTTGTCGCTCAGTCTCGCCATGGATGGCTTGCCGGCTGGGCCGTCCGTGCGTGCGCTTCAGCGCAAGCGACAGGTTGAATCTAATCATCCAGTAGATATAGCTAGACAGCAGCCTTATACTTGGTCTTCCAGAGAGCACCACTTGATTCCTTAATGTGTGTAGCCAAAGTTGTCGCGATTGGTAACTACTTCACGGACCATAAGACCGTCTTTGTCACCATTCAAGATACACAGAGACATACCATCAGATTTGCAATAAAGCCAAGCTTTCAAGAAACACCATGTGCATATGGTGTTTGCAAAACCAAGCCAAACAGACCTTTCGTTTGTGATAACTAGGTTTACACGAGTTAAACCTCAGCCAATTTTCTTGTTTAACTATCGAAGGTCGGTGTGCAGTTATCCAAACTATACAAAGGGAATTTATTTACACAGTACATCGTTACACGTTTCTTAGTGTACATATATATCTGCGGAACATAACCACATTCTTAAGTACAAATTATCTTTTATATACAATTATATGCACTTATGTTCATGCACACATATACTACATATATTAAATTGCATATTACAAAAGGGGAATTCATTTACACAGTACATAATTACACATTTCTTAGTGTACATATATCTGCGGAAAGTACACACATTTCTTAATTACATATTATCGTTTATATACAATACTGTACACTTATATTCATGCACATATATATTAAATACATCACATATATTATCCAAAACCAAACTATAGTGTGAATGCGAGCGCAGACACACTGCCAATGGAGCCAACTGTTCGAGGACGTTGTCAGTATAGGCCACCTTAAAAAGCCTCCTTGCTTGCTCTGGCCAGTCTGGAAGCTTTATCTGTATATTCGATTAGCATTATGAGCAACGATCACATAAATTCCTATAGAGAAAACTCTTCTTGCTTCGTTCATGTCCTTTAAGCAAGAGTTCGAGCTCGGCGATGAACGCCCTTTGCATCGGCGGTAAAAGTCCGATCACCGATCCCGAAAACGGGCAAAAGAGCAAAAGAAAGCTATTTACTCTCAAGAGAAGACAGAAACAGGCGCATTTGAGACAGGCATACACATGCGATAGCTTTGTGCCCACAATCACTTCCTTTCTAGCGCTGCGTGTTTCTCGCTCTTCAATCTCACTCATGGAAAGGGCCCTAGAGCTGTTCTTTCGAAAGCGTCTAGCTATTTGCGTACTCAATGCTTGCCCTACCACTGTTATCCAGATGTCAACTGGGGTTCGTCAACTCAAGCGCAGACGTACTTGGATGCGCTCAACAGCGTCGTGAAACTCAACAACGTCCGCGATCACATCAAGAATTACAGGTGAGGCGCCTTGCTTTTATTGCGATGGCAATTATACGGACACTCAAAGCGGATTTCTGCCGTCGGCGTCGCCGTTGCCGTCGCTGTGAGGTTCCGTATGACGTCAAACGGCAATGAAATCGTCGCCGCGCGCCGTATGCTGTATGTGCGAGTGAAAGCGCGCGAGGGACGCGCGCTTTCACGGGGAGCGAACGCACGGCGGAGAGCAAACGCGCGTTCAGGGAGGGAGGGGAGGCGACGTTTAGCTGCGGCACCAAATGCGTATTTATATAAAACGTTGCGACGCGAGAACGCGGGCAAAACGCCGACGGCGTCGACAACAGTTCTGCGCGTTGCTGGTGCGAAATGCGGTTTAGTGGAAGACTGTGGCAGAGACGAATAGGGCTTTCGAAGAAGCTATTTTGAGGGTTTGCGCCTTGAGCGTCAGTAAAAATAGAGATATTGGAGAAGACAAACATTATATCAGGTGGCGAAATTCAAGCTACGGAAGACGCAACGCGTTTTAACTGGGTCACACGAGATTTCCATGGATACTGCGCAGCGATAAATTTGGTAGCGCGATACTGGTTGGCGTTGAGATTAAAGGGGGATAGCTATGTTTGTTGTAGCTGACAGGTAGATGTACCGTACTACCATACGCAAGTTCTGAGCTCACAAATTTAGACGTGCTAGCAATTTTTGATCCCTGGAGACTCATATACCTGGAGTTACGATACATGTAGTGTGTGTGTGGCGCTTCCCAGTAGGTTATCTTGATTTGTGTGATCACTAAGAACGTTGTCATATGGGCCCCGAGGTGTTTGTAGGACGGTGTTGGTCGATTAAAACTTTATGTGATAGGTAGCTTTTTGTCGGTGTGTATAGGCAAGAAAACAGCACGAGATTGAGAAACTTGTTTTAAATAAACGTTTGTTGCGTGTGTATGCGTTTGATCATTATTTGTCCTCCAAATGCTACAGGCCTCAGATCTTGGTGCTTACTGGAAACCCTGCTGACCGCCTGCCTCTCGTCGACTTCGCCTACTTGCTCACCAAGAAGCTTTCCCTCATGGTATGCGGAGACATCCGCAAGGTGAGGTCACATTTTATGATACGGCTCAAGGACGTGTTTAGCATTCGTACCAGGGGTGCACGCGCTTCAAAATCATGTCAGCGAGTTTTCAATTGTGTGAAATGGCCCAGCAAGCGGCCCAGCAAGCGGCCCAGCAAGCGGCCCAGCAAGCGGCCCAGCAAGCGGCCCAGCAACCTTCTTAATAACCCACCGTATTGAGAAATGCATCTTAAATTTAAATCCACGCTTGACTTTATCTAAATGATGCCTCTCGCAAACGTGCCGAAGGAAACGCAATGAGTGTCCGGTAGCACGTTCTCGACAGGCGTCATTTAGATTAAGTCAGTCAAGCATGGGCTTCAACTTAAGATGCATTTCTGAATACGGGATAAAGTTGGTCCAGCAACTTCGACATATTGCTTCCGCGGTGGCTGAGTGGATGTGGCATTTTGCCTCGGTGTCGCTGGCCGCATTTCGAGTGGGTCACAACGCAATATAACTTCTCTGCCATGAATTGGGCGCATGGTATAGAGAATCAGGTTGAGCCGTGTTGCCAAAATTAATCTAGCATCCTTCATTTTCGTAGCCCCTGCGTTGCTTTGGGACGTTAAATCTTGGATATCAATCAACGCATAAAAATGAAACATAGCAATATCTACTGAGTACAAGCCCTATTTCCTACCCCTTACTGGGGCAAACCCAATACAAATGATCGAAGGGAGAAAGTGAGAGAATGCGATCTACGTACGCACGCTATGACGCTCAATTTTGATAAGAATTGCTTCTTCTCAATGTCTGGACGGAGTTTGACGCAGTCTTTAATATCTATGAAGTTAACCAGTCCTCTACTCTGGCTGCAGCTGTTCACGAGCCTCGCGTTCGTTTCCCGTTCTAGCCTCCGGTGTCGTACAGATCGCGCAACGCCCTAATGTCCAAGGCGTACAGCTGCTTCGAACAGCGCAAGGTCAAGGCCTTCTACAGCGTGGTCGTGGACAACAGCTTTTCCAAGGGCGTCCTCTCGCTGATACAGGTAAAAAGCTAGCGGATGACTTTGCCGAATCATTAACACTCACTGCCTTCTTTGGTGTGAAGTTGCTACAGTGTTTGCCGTTTTCTGCTTGTTCCGCCAGCTTGTCGGCGTTGGCAAGCTTCGGCCCAACGTTGTCCTCATGGGCTTCAAGGCTGATTGGCAGACTTGCCCGAAGCAGGAGCTCCAGGAGTACTTCGACGCCATTCAGTGAGTCGGGGGTAGCATGCGCAGTGTCCCTGCGATGAAATTATGCCGAGACGAGTGCCGCCTTGAGCTGTAAGATGTTCTCGACCCATGGCAATATTCTGCTTGCACGTTGCATGCGACTGAGACACTTGTCATGTTCTCAAGAGTTGCAGGATTCGGTGAGCCGTTGTAATTAGTTTTGAGAGAGAGAGAGTGTGTGTGTGTGTGTGTGTGTGTGTGTGTGTGTGTGTGTGTGTGTGTGTGTGTGTGTGTGTGTGTGTGTGTGTGTGTGTGTGTGTGTGTGTGTGTGTGTGTGTGTGTGTGTGTGTGTGTGTGCGTGTTTTCGCCTGGTGTGAGTGAAATCATGGAGTACATGTCGAGTGATATTTCGCCCATATTTCTCATAAAGTAGCATGTCAGGCCTGCGCCTATAATAAATGCTTCAGATTTCATCAAAGTTATCTGTGTCATGGACACCTAATCGTCATTACTGGCAGATTCAGTTGAAAATGAATTTAAGGTTCTTTATGCTAATACGTTGCTAGCACCTTCGAATCTACTGTTTTATGTATTAGAAGCGAGACTGGCTAGCTGGTCGCAGGATCCTGTTGTGGCTTTAACGGTAAGGTTACATCAACTTAGTGCACGTCAGGGATGCGACAGTTTTGAGAAATGGTATGTAGTTAATGAATTCTTGAAGGATTATTCTTACCTTATTTGAGTGCGAAGCGTCTGAGAATACTTGAATTGTAATTCAATATTTAGCGCAGCAAACCGGCTACGTTGGGATTCCTGGTTCGAAAACAGTGTGCCTAAACCTTTTAAAATTCTGCTGGTGGATTGTATGTCTGTAGTCTGGTGGCTAGCAATCACCCGCAGTACCTGTCATTAGTTTTAGAGCTGAGGTATAGCGAATGATGAATCAAGAACGATACACTTCACGCTG
The DNA here is from genome assembly GCF_013339745.2 of Dermacentor silvarum. Taxonomy (NCBI): domain Eukaryota; kingdom Metazoa; phylum Arthropoda; class Arachnida; order Ixodida; family Ixodidae; genus Dermacentor; species Dermacentor silvarum. Next base: position 216,920,324 of record NC_051155.1, on the reverse strand, counting down.
TAAATATCTACCAATGTACCATATCCTAAACGCCACAGTTTAAAACAGCTGGCTTCTTGCTCCCCGCTTTCGAAGTCCGCCCACCGGTTTCGAAGCCAAGTAAGAAGGCGTCTCCCTGTAAAAAAAATTGAAATTGACAACAGTGCTTTAAAGGGCGCGTCAGTTTTTACAAACAAGCTAGGTCATATATCCAGAGACATGTGACAGTTTCAGCATAAAAAAGACCCTAAAGCGCACGTTTGGTGCTAAAGAAAATGCTCTTATTTCCTTACGTCGTAATTTTGATGCAAATGCACGAAGCTTGCTCTTTCTCTTGACGTAGTTTTCTTTCACCAAAACAGCCAGCTTGCGCCATCGCTTGCGGCCAGTGCTTGCGGCCATTACTCGAGGGTTGTCTTAAGACGCTAGGAGCTTCCTTAATATGACCAGCACACGGCTCCCAGTACAGAGGTTGTGTAAAATAACTGCAATTCGTCATAGCGTGTTGGAAGATTACGGCAACAACATGGACACGGCGTTCGCGCAGCGTGTTAGCTGTATCACTGGGTAACGATGCTGTGAAGCATAGCCAACTGAAAATGTTTCGGAGGCACAACGGAAACTGGATGAATATTTATGGGCTGCACACCAGACACAGGGTCACATTGTGCAGGTAGCGCACTCGATCGCATTGCACATACGCATATGACGAGGCCGTTGAAGATGATAGATAATTTGGCAAGTTTGTATTGGTTCATGGCTGATAACAAAAGCACATTGAAAACGAAGACGACAGAAGGCGTAGACACAACACAAGCACTGGTGTTTCGTCTACGCCTTTCACTTTGTTTTCAGTGTGGTGTTATTAGCCATGAGCCCAGCCCAGCTTCAGCTGCGGCGGCTGCACTTTAGATCGGTGCGAGTGCAAAAGTGCTCGCGTATTAGGCGCCCGAGCGGTGCACGTTAAAGAAACCTAGGTGACCAAAATTGATCCGGAATCCCCCTCAACGGCGTGCCGCATTATCGTATTGGCACGTAAAACCGTAGAAAAAAAAATGTTAGTACTTACCGCTCTTCGTTATATGGCCTGAGCGGTGCCCTGTCTATAAGTTGGCACCAGAAGCATTGCTAAGATTAGACCACAGTTTGCACTCGGCGCTTCCACAGGCGAAAGCGCTTTCTTCTGTTGCTTGCAAAAAAAAAAAAAAAAGAGCATCGCCACTGTGCAAGGTAAAAGATAAAATGGAATACATTTTCAAGCACAGCAATGCGAAATATATTAGCGCCTCTTTCCCGGCATGCTTTAATCATCTGTAGGAGAAGTGCGACTCCTGAAACAGACAAACATAATTGAACACACCCAAACCACTGGTACGTGTCATTTCTTTCCCACGCAGCCATTCATTCGACTCGCACATGTCCCTGTGCATCCTGCGCCTCAACGAGGGCATCGACTTTTCCAAGTACTCGGCCGAGGAAATGTCTGCCGGCGCGACCACGAGTTCGGACGCCGCGTCGGCAGGGCCCGCGGGCACCGAAGGCAGCCTCAACCGGGACGCCTCCTCGACTGACAACCTTCCCAGGCACGGCTCCAACTCGCAGCTCTCGCAAGGTACGGGCCCCGCGCGTGTTTCCTCCTAAAGATCTCGCGATACGGAGCGATGTAAGCAGGCTTCTGACTGTCAGCGAGTTATGTTAACCCGATAAATACACGTTGGCAGGCACGCACGTATGCGTGGGAGCGGGAGACACCAGGACAGCGTGAGCCCCCGCCTTCAAACTAGTTATTCCTCTTTGTTTCTGTTGTATACTGTGCCATTGTGACTGTATGGCGAGCTCTTGTACGCGCTTGTGTGTGCGTGTGTAGATGAACTCTCTTCATTCGCTCCCCTTTCGCTCCCTTTCTCCCCTGCCACATTGAAAGGTAGCCAATTTGGTTCAGATTTGTTTACCTCCCTACATTTCCCTTGTCATTTCTGTTTCTGGCTCTTATCTTCTCCGCCTTCTCTTCCCTCGATGTGGGTCCTTTAATCATCGGTACTACCGCCAGTTTTACCCTGTGTGAATTAGAGTAAGGAATTCAGAAAATGAACTGCGTTTGGCGGTGCAGAAAGTGACTGGGATGCAAGCAAAATGTTTCTTGGACTAAGAAAATAGGCGATCCTGAGGTGCTAGTATAAGAGATTAATGGCATATAGGAGCGGAATAGGCCATGCAGAATACCGGTCAATGTAGTAGCAGTGTGAAAGAATCGCGCGTATAGAAAAGGCCACACCGAGAATTTAACAAGACGGAGCGCTGTCTAAAATCTACTCTTTCTTTTTTGCGAGAGACGAACATTTGTAGAAGCAAATAAGCGCACTTTAAAACAAACAACTAGAAACGTGCGCGTGAACTGTATGTGGTCGCAAGTTTTGTGGTAGACACGCAATTTCTTCAGCGTTTGTTTGGTACGTGCCTAACCAACTAATGTGACCTTCGTCTGTGGAAAGAATAAGCAACTTGTTTGCCAGTGTCGAGTCTCGGCGTTTTTGTGTCTGCCTTTTTATACGACAATGTCTTTCGAAGCGTTCCGGATTTTTATCATTAACCCATTAGCTGATATTCACACATCACTGCGCCAGACTCGCTAGCAGCTTCCTTGAGCACCGTGTGATTTTCCATGGCAGGCGATCACCAGCTGAATTCACTGTGGCAGCCTATACGATGACATGGCGTTTTAAGCTCTTCGAAATTGAAACCTGTATTGTCCCTATAAAAATTAACTATTCGTCGCACAGTGAATCAATTGACTACATCCCATGACAACTGGGTCAGCAATACATACTCCGGTAAGAAAAAAAAATGCGACTTGCGTGCAGCAAGGTATGTCGCAAAGATATAATTTTCTTCTGGCTACATGGTTACCCGTTGCAGAAAATGTCTGGTCACTCCTTGCTTTCGAGAGCGTGGGACATGTTATTCGCCCATTTTTAAATATATGCTGGGTGTTGCTTTTCACTGTATAGACAAATTAAACACGAGTACAGACACTAGAACATAAGTAGCCGTTGCTTAGTTATCTACCTCCGTTGATATATTTGATTTGTTTCGCGTACAAAGTACGAGGCAGCGCAACAGAACTGAACTTCGACGAACAAGCCCCATTCACTGCCCCATTTAATCTTCACTTCCTCCGTATTGTACAAACCCGCCGCCAAACCCGTGCTGTACCCGCGCTTGGCACTTTCTCTGCAAGCGTGCTCAGAACGTTGAATTATCTCACCAAGTGTTCTCTCTCTTGCTTCTCTTCCTTTCTTTCTCCCTCTTGCCGCTTTCGCTGTCCTGTCCTCTACGCAGCCCTGAGACCAACCGCTTCCTGGTTGGTCTTTCTGGCAGCCCTCACGCTGGCTGGTGAGTCGATCGACGCGCACTTCGGCACACAATACTGTTCCATGGCAACGATGTGATATACTAATTTGCCACTTCGATATGGCTTTGTGTGCGGAGTCTAAATTCCTTTCAGGTACGCAGTGCTTCGTTTATTGGGTTTTTTTTTCTTTCTTTTTTTTCTCTCTCTCTCGTGGCGCACTTTTATAGTATGCTCGTCCCTGGAGTTGGGCTGCTCGCATGCCCCCCTCATAACACAATTAATTTTGATCCGCATTTGTCGTGTGTTGTATGCTCCTTGTCTTGTGTTTTTTGACGCTCAGCAACAAATAATCGGAAGTGATACCCAAAGAGTAAGTATGCAAAAGCCTACAACTTTCGTCAACAGCATGTATAGGTGACCGACGTGATCTGAGAGACGACGAAGAAGATTTGGGCTATTAAACAACCCTTAACTACATATACCGTACTCCCTTTACCGTAACCCGCCGTGGCTGCTTAGTGGCTTTTACCTTGCGCTGCTAAGCACGAGGTCGCAGGATCGAATCCCGGCCGCGGCGGCAGCATTTCGGTGGGGGCGAAGTGCAAAAAAAAAACAAAAAAAAAAAAACAGTGCGACGTGAGAGAGTGGTGAACACACTCGGGGCACAGCGCTACCAAGCGAATTCTTTTATTTCTGGAAAGGCATGTAATGCACACAAAAGTAATAAGGGTAAGCGTTATCTGTAACCTATTTCTTTCCACAAACATTCAGAAGGCAATGCTTACCAGTGCTTGAAACGACGCGATATAGGATAACCGATTTCTCGACGCGGTTGGGTGCAGCGGGCAGCTCGTGCGACGAAGACGAGTCGTCGACGCCGCCGCAGACTCCAACCGCGGAGAGGACGAACAGGGACTCCGGCCTGGGCACGTACCGCAAGAACAGCTCTTCCCCGTCGGCCAACCCCAACGGCGACGCCTCGGCCGGTGGAGGCGCTGCGAGAAAGCAGAGCAGCGGCGCCGGGGCCGCGGTCATCGGCCACGAGAGCGTCACGGTGACGTTCCGGCGCGACTCCTCGGCGCCCACGGTGCTGCAGCGCTGGACGCGGCGCACCTCGTCCCAGGCCTTCGAGCGGAGCGTGCCTAAGAACGTGGTGCAGTCGGTGAACCAGTTCCAGCGCAAGCAGAAGAAAGGCTCCATCGACGTCTGGTGGCTCTACGACGACGGAGGTATGCGCGCCCTAAGGTTTTGGGTGCTGTGTTGAGACTTGTTTGAGAGGGGGTTCCCAAGATGGTTTTTTTTTTCGCCAATGGCTTTCTTTTTTTATATTGCGATAACAATTATATGGACACTCAAAGCGGATTTCTGCCGTCGGCGTCGCCGTCGCCGTGAGGTTCCGTATGGAGTCCAACGGTGATGAAATCGTCGCCGCGCACTGCATGCTGTATGTGCGAGTGAAAGCGCGCTTTCACGGGGGAGCGAACGCACGGCGGAGAGCAAACGCGACTTCTTACGCCGCACGAAAGGCCGTGGGGGACAGGAGGGAGGGGAGGCGACGTTTAGCTGCGGCGCCAAATGCGTATTTATATAAAAACGTTGCGAGGCGAGAAGGTGGTAAAGACTTCCGACGCTGCTCGACGAGTGTCCCGTTCTGATCTCGTCAAAAACCTCCGAGCTGCCCCCAGAGGCACTGGCAACAGTCACCAACGCCGCGCCCGTTCGGTGCGAACGCGGGCAAAACGCCGACGGCGTCGACAAGTTCTGCGCGTTGCTGGTGCTACTGCATGTCCAAATTTACACAGCTGATAAAACTACTATCCTTACTCCGTATATCTCTCAACTAATTTGCTATCGCAATTGATGCTTCGCCTTTCGGGTGAAACTGCGACATTTTTTTTAACAGACGCACGGGCGTTGCAGGCACTGGTTCAACAAAGTCGCAGTTTCGCCTGAAAGGCGAAGTATCAATTGCTATAGCAAATTAGTAGACAACTATGCGAAGTAAGGATAGTATTTCTAGCGGCCGTACAAACTTGTAAACAATCGCTTACTAAGTTAACAAGCATTGTGACACGCGCGCACAAGCAAACATGAACACATCTCACTCGATGACCGCGGAAACTCGCTGTCAAAACGCTGCAGTGAGGAAATGCGGCAGCAGATGCGAGCGAATTGGCATTCGTGCTGCTTATCGCTTCAACGCGAACTAAGCGGCGAAAACACACCGCACACGAAGCTCTGTCCCCATCGCAGATCGCGTTCTAGATAGGACCCGCGAGGCTGCGCCACACGCAGCAGCCACCGGAGCATAGCCTCCTATATATAGGAGGCTATGACCGGAGTAGAACGCTCCCCCCCCGGTACCTTACACACGGCGGAAGACGGCGCGCTTCCTTCCCGACTTCCTCCCTTGCGCGCGCGAAATTGAGCCACCATCATCGGCTGCACCATCGCACGCTTTCACTCGCATACACAGCGTGCCGCGCGCGATAGCGATGTTATCGCCCTGGGACTTTATACGGAACATCACGGCGACGGCAGAAATGCGCCTGGATTGTCCATATAATTGCTATCGCAATAAAACGCACCCCGGAGCTCTTGCTTGACAAACAGTTGCTTGATAAACGCACCTTCACACTGTTGCATTAGTAATGAGTGCGTGGCTTTCAAAGAGTAGTGACTGCGTCAGTCGAGAGGTGTCGCTTCAACCCAATTTCTCAAGGGGACACTAAAAAGAGAAATAATTTGAGCTGTGTTAGCGATAAGCCTTCTTACCGACTTCATAAGCCGGAAAAGATGCGAAAACGAAAGGTGTGTCGTGAGGCCATCTGAAAGCTACCGCACCATCTCGCCATGAGGTCACGAACTTCGACGTCGTCTGCTACGTTAAGATTGGCTCCATTAAAATGCAGTGTAGTTCAAGCCTGAACTTATGTTTGGAGCCACAAACGCGGAAACGAAAAAGTATTTTGAAATCCGTGACGTCACTCTGATGCACCATCGCGAAATTCAAGAAATGGAACTTTGATCCACCTTTCCTTTTCTAATAATAATCATATTACCGCGAAATTATAGCAAATAGTGTTTTTTAATGTGCTCCTTATCAGTACAAACTGATTTATGTGTCTTTGGTATCCCTTTAAGTCAAAATTAAGCGTCGAATAGAGATCTCGGAATCTTCTAAAATATGAACTTAGTCCTGCCGTCGTGTAATTATGGAGTGATCAACAAGGTGGCGGCATGGGCCAATCGGTGCTGCATTTTCCTCTAAAATATCTTCGGAGGGACAGCACTTCTCTTTGTACCTGTTATCTGCGCTGTTACACTGTCAATGTGGAGCGATATATTTCATGTCGGTCAGTGCAAGTCTAGTCCAGTCCAGTCCAGTTGACTGCAGTTCAGCCAAATTTTGTTTAAAATGGTGAAACCCTGCAGCAAAAATGTTAGAGACGCTCGGGCGGAGCAATTGCCGGCCTTGATCGCCAGGCTAAACCCGCCTGTTGCTACAATTCACCACCAGATGCTTAAAATTATTTGTGTCTTGTTAGCCAACTATGGCAGCTAGCTCTAAAAGCGGCCGCTTGTATTTATGCACATTTTAACCAAGTTGTTATAAATTTCCTACGTGTACAAAAAGTAGTTTGAATCTGGGGAAGTACGTCGTTTACTGACTTACAATGCCACTGACCTCTACAAATGTTTTCATTTCTTTGTTTTTGTCCACAGGCTTGACAATGCTTATCCCGTACCTTTTGTCGACGAGGTCCCAGTTCTCAAGCTGTCACCTCAGGGTGTTCGCGCTCGCCAACAAAAAGTACGAGCTGGACAAGGAACAGCGCAAGTGAGTCTTCTTGTGTCAGTGGCAGTGAGCCTATATGTAACTTAAGATATATAATCACTGTCCTCCGTTACGGCGTATGGCCCTTGCGCCATAAGTTATCGCGGCGTATTTTATAGCTCGCTTGTTGATTTGAGACGTTAAACTCAATCTTCAATGAATAAATTAATGAATGAACAAACTAATGAGCAGATGAATGAATATCAATCGTTAGATCACTCCACCAAAACAATACTCCCGTGAGTAAATGAGTCAGTCAATATACATTCGAACCCGGATATATCGAATCTGAAGGGGATCGCAAGGAAGTTCGATATATAGGTAATTCAATATATAAAATTAATATTTTGTACAGAAATTTTCAAGAGGATTTTACTGCTGTTCGTTATACAGAATAATTCGTTATATGTGGGTACGATATATCCGGGTTCGACTGTATCGATCAATAAGTCAACCAGTCATTGTCAGTAAATAAGTGAATCAATCCGTAATTCAGCATTTTACTCTGCAGAATGCCCTTGAAACGTTTTTGCGTGAATGAAAATGTCGCTCTTCCTAGCACTCATGCCTTAGAAAGTATATTTTACTACTAAAGGGTGTACGCATAGACTTCGTTTCACCGGGTAGGAAGAATCACATTTAAAACCCATGCTCCTTAATGTTTAGTGTGAATTTTATTATCTAAAATGATTAATTGCTGTAAGTCTAGAGAAACTTTGTAGACTTGGGGGAAAGAGATCTGGTCACACCTGTTTCCTCAGAGTGTCTGGTATTGCGTTGCCTTGTAAGTTCCATGTCTCACGCGCGAGGTTGTTGAATAACCGAACTCTCTTGCTCCGCTTTTCAGCATGGCTGCCCTCTTGAGCAAATTTCGCATAGAATATTCTGACGTGACCATCATTCCCGATATCGTGAAACCACCGCAGGAATCAACGTAAGAAAACCTTCTGTCCTCCTATTTCTGTTGTCGGCTTCAGACAAAACTCTTCTATGCGCGATAGCACTGTTTTTACTATTTCTGATGGCACATCAGATATTGCACCACTGTCCTCGTGAATTGCAGGAAGGAAGAATTCTTTAAACTCCTGAACCCATGGAGGCGATCGTCGAAGGATGCAGAGTCCGATCAGATGCCAGCGCCGTTCGTGTCAGAGTCCGAGATTCTAGCCGTTAAAGAAAAGGTACGCGTTAAGCGTTTGCGTCTCTCAATCCCCCTCAGAACTCTATTTGCTCACTTTTAGGCACACGCTAAACTTTCCTATATTGTTATTTTTTTCTTCCAGACAAACCGAAATTTGAGACTGCACGAGCTTCTGCGGCAATACTCAACAGGTGCATCGCTAATAGTGATGTAAGTCTTCTTTTTTTTTTTTCGGACTGGATTGTGCATCACATACGCGTCATCTGCAGCCTAGGTCCGGATGACTTGAATAGCGAAGCATGCTGCACACAACTAGGCACAAACGTACGCCGTTTACAAATTGTGCATGTACGTGTCGTGGAACAAGGAACTTGTTACTAAACGAAACATTGTTGCAGCACTTCATAACGAAAACGAAAGGCAAGCTTGCTGCTCAGACTTCACGGGTATTCTCGAGGCTGGCTCTTCATCTACCACTCGCCACTATTCTGTAACATTCTTTTGCAGTGGTCGTGTGCGGTAAATACGCATTATCACATAATGTCGGCGCTCTAGATGCATTCTTTATATCACGGTGTTCCTGTATCTCTAATGTTGTTGAACCACTCGGTTTCCCTTCTTCTTGTTCACTGTGTAGCAAAGACCTCGACTCCAGCAGGCTTGATGCCTTAAGGTAGCATACGAGGGTTTCGATTTGTCAGCTGCCTGCTCATAAACGTTAACGTACTACGTGACATCACTGGTCAAAATGATGTTCAACATCCTCCCCCATGACGATCTGTAGCGCTGGCTAACACTCGCCAGGTTAGATCTTGTGCACTGACATAACCTTTTATTAAAGGCACATATAATTTCTCGAAGAAAATTCTTAATGTGTAAAAGTGTCAAGTGTGCAAAACACAACGACAATAAGCGTAATCAAGGAAAGGAAAAAAATATTTTGCGGGAACGTTTTCAGCAGTAGGGAGAAAACACCAGGCAGAAAACTGGAAGTGAGCTTCACCCCAAGTCACCTACGGCTTCGTTTAGAATTTGTACAGACGTCTCCCTACGTAGGAGCGGCCCGATTCGGGATGAGTCACGATGTACAGGGCTTCAATAAAGTTTATTCCGTCCATCCATCCATCCATCTCTCGACATATGTGAACCATGGGTGTACATCTGATTTGCTTTGCATCCCGTGTGTGACCCCACTGCAGCCAGAGATCTTGCATCAGTCTGTCTCTGACGATGCTTTCAAAAGAGAGCGAGTCGCATGCCAAACCACTTCCTCGTCACGTGTTCCTGCTCGAAACCAACAAATGATGCTTGCTGCCTGTCATTCAGTGTTGTTGAAGAGATTTAGCCAGAAACTGTGTACTCTGTACCGAAACTGAGCAAAAAAAGAACACTGACGATACTCTCTAATGCGACATTTGCGCACAGCTCTATGCGTGTTTTCATTTCTCGATATATTGGCTGGCGCGAACAATCTGTCCCGTGCGGCACGTTGCAGACGGAGCGAAGTGTGGCGTGACTGCCTCACTAATCGGGAGATTGCGAGAGGCAGCGCGTGGGTGACGATGGGCGCGATTCACAGCAGCCGCCACAGACAGACCTCCGCACATGCGGCGCTTTGTTTCCATACAGACTATGCGCGCTACTCTGGCGCCATCTCGTAGCCATCGTCGCCGCATAGCCCGTCTTGCGCGGCACTTCTCACGCTTTCGCCATACCTTCCTCCTCCGATTTAGACCTGATGGTTCCGCTGCGCCCTCCTCCGATTTCCTCCTCGCGCTTTCTTCGCTATCGCCGTCTTTCATCCTTCGCTGTGCTTGTTCGCTCGGTTACGAGGGACGCCGAGGGACGACGCCGATGCTCGCCACAGGAACGGGCGTCTTATAGCTGCGCACTAAAAAAAATTCTGGTATGTTGCCTGTAGGCAACATACAGGCAACATACCCAATAAGTGTATAATACAGGCAATTCCCCAATAAAGTGTTAAATATCCCAGAATATAGACACGCGAACAGCCATCTCTGTATAGCACAATTGGTAGTGCAAGCATGCGTAATGCGGATGTTGTGGTTTCAGCTCCCACTGGCGGCAAGTTGTTTTTTCGTCCCCTTACACTTTCCTTTAGCTTATCATTTCTAGACTTCAATTAAAAACTCAAAATAACATCCCCTATTGGTGTCTTTGGCGTCATTAACTGGTGTCTTCATGCAGTTGTGACTAACAAAAACCAAGCCCCTTGATTCCCCTTCTCCTGTAATGGTGTGGCCACATGTAGAAAGACGTGCTCGACCTATCATACAGTGTAGAGTTTACGGTGCCCCGCTCTCCAACTTAAGCGGATACCTCAATGTAATCTATAATGTACAGTTACTCTCCTATAAATTGAGGACAACATGATAGCCGCGTCATACAACTCGTACGAAAACGCTTGTCGCAATCACCGCTGCCGTTTCAGGGCAAACGTTCGCCCAAAATGAACAGCTCGATGTTAGTTCTCCAGTAATTTTGCTTCCTGGCCTTTCCCCATCACTATACTCTGTGACATCTGTTTGGTCTCACGAAACGTTATTCCTCGCAGGACCTTGCCCATGCCTCGCAAGGGAACCTGCACTGCGCCTATGTACATGGCGTGGCTGGAAATGCTCACGAAGGACATGCCTCCGTTCCTGCTTGTACGGGGGAACCAGACCAGCGTGCTCACCTTCTACTCGTAGAGAACAGCGTAAAGCACACCGTTTCCAGAAAACCCTGCATAAAGAAGAAAAAAAAGCACCGCCAATATGAAGGGTGAAGAGCCTTGCGCCACCTATACGGCGTGCCGCGGTGCGTGGCCTGGTGCTGTGACGTCACAAATCAGTCTCCCTCCACTGGACTGCATGTGCGAGTTTTATATATAGTTCATCATTTGATTTTTTTTCTTCCGTTCATTTTCTTTTTCGGAATTTGTAGTTCAGATTTTATTGAAGAATAATATGTAAAAGGGATGTAGTTTATGTATTAGAGGGAAAGAAACAGCTGTCGTTTCACGCTCAGTGCACGCTCATTTGTAAATATCGTCATGTGCAATCAAAGTCAGGCTGTCAGTCACTCGCCATCGCTTTGATTCTTGTTGATTTTTGATTCTGTATATTTGTGGGCAGAATATTCGACGCTTATAGATGCAACTAGGAACACCGGATTTAATTCTGCAGCAGCGCTCGCGATGGCACCGTCGTATTTTTCGTGTGCTAAGATCGCCAGCGAAGGGCTTTTTATACTCGAGGGCGCTCGAAATTTCGTTCTCGACTCATATCGAGTACTATGGTTCATTATGAATCCGAGCTTACATTAACCGGTGGCAGTACTTTGCGCAGTCTTAACATTCGTAGCTACAGCACGGGCTTCCTCGTTATTTTTAGGTGTTGAACGCTAATCTCCATAGAGCGTGCGAAAGACTGCGCATCGCCGTTTGACACGAAGTATCTAGCTTGCCAAACAGCTGGCGTGACGGCTACGTGCGTTAGCAGAGCTTGTGAAACGACAGTCGGCATCAGCATGCCTGCAAATGTCGTATAAAATTTATGTTCCAAATAAGTCATATCTCCAGGTCTCCCTGCCAAAGTGTCCATCAGTCAATAAAAAAACGTAACATACAAAAAAAGTTTATGGCGCACTCCGCAGACCTGAGTGCCGAAAAACTCTTTTCCAAAAGTCAGCGTTGCTCCCCCCCCCCCCCCCCCCCCCCACCCCCCGTAAAGAAAACATTCGACTTAGTACAAATACAAAGCTGTACATAATTCACGGGGTGTTACTAGAGCATTCCGAGCCAGCCCTCGCTTGCTAGTGATCCTAAAGCGAGTCGTTCCTTCATGAATTGCTATAGTTGCAGTCCGATTTGCGATGGTCACGAGAGAACTTATATTCTTGAACGAGTGCAAATGTACTCCTCCTTTCCCTCTCGCCCAGCTCTTGCTTTCGTCGCTCGATTTGCTGCCATACGTTGCGCAGTAGATCAACGTCTAGTCCTTTCGTGAAATCGAGTGTGTGTGTGTGTGTGCGAGTGCGTTTTTTTTTTTATACATATATGATATAATCCTGCAATAGATTGTACAGCAGAGGAGCTAAATAAAGGGCACAAGCCAAGGGCGTGATTGCTTTTAGCCTGCGTAAGTTGTGGCTTTGTTCTTCACTATAGCGATCGTCGCGTAATCGGCTACACACCCTTTTGGGTAAGTTCCGGTAAGTATTGTATTATAAAGCATCTAGACTCTAAAAGCAAAGTTAGTTGCTGGCAGATATTTCCTAGTGAGTGAGTGTTCGTAACATGTTCAATAGGTCCATCTTAGAGAATTCTTGTACTGCCGGTGGGGGAGAGGGGGGGGGAGGGGAGGTACGTTCAGTATTACTTTATAGCGTAAGCACTTTTTTTCCCTCACTTATCTAAAGTACTCGGTTGCCATTGAAATGACATTATTCCTGCCGCTGCCATTGAAATGACATTATTCACGGCTGATCATGAACGTAGGTATACAATGTACCCGATACCTCCTCCCATAGTGGATGCCTGAGCAAGCCGCTAGGCTATGCAATGCTGTAAAAAGAAAAAAAAAATAAAGTTTTTCAAACTGCGGAGACCTGCAGTTTGAAAACCTTTCTATTTTTTTTTTCGCAGCTATCGGCGTCATTACTTTCTATATAGTGTGAAACTTCTTTTTATTTATTTTTTTTTTGCTTCTCCATGTGTGCGATAGCACATTCTATTTGATGTGGTTCGTGAATCCCGTGTCTTAAGTCTCGTATCTGTCCTGTGTACCTCCGACATGTGCGCTCAGCTGGTAATTGCGAGAGCATTGCTTGCTTGCTTGTTCCTCACTTGTGGCGTGTACACACTACGGGGGATTGGTCAAGAAGCCGGCGGTTGAATGTTAAAGGGAAGGGGGATAGAGAAAAAAGCTAAACGAAAAAGTAAATCGGGGTGAAGTATAACGTTTATTACAATTAGGAATTGGATTTGCCTGACAGATACGGAAATAAAAGTAATTGTAATTATATATGAAGAGCAATTTTTGATGGTATTACAATTTCGAACACAATCAGCGATTTAATGAGCTATCCAATCATTGATTTTGAGAATTAACATGGTAGCCTTGTTGTGTCAAAGCGCAGATGTTCCTGTAGCTAAAACCCAATGAAGAAGCTCCGAAGGAGAGGATTCGCAATGAAATTTCTAATTTCTTCCTCTGATTTCTAAATCGACGGCATGCTAGTAGAAAGTGGTCAATGTTTTCGGGTTCCTGACAGGTAGGGCACAGAGGGGACAGTGCCAGACCGGACCTGTATAGGTAAAAGTTTAATGGTGGGATGCGGCAGCGTAATATTTTGCTACGGAGATTTCTGATTTACCTGTGGGACACCATTTATTGTCCCACGAAAAAGGACAAATGATTAAATTCCGAAGTTTGGATTTTCAGTTTTGTAGGATCTTGGGAAAGAGAGAAAACTTTCTAAAACCTAGCCGCAGTGACATAAGCTGAACAAGGCATAACGAACATAACTGGTCCATCAAGAGTTATCCGCGCAAGTGTGTCAGCCATTTCATTTAAGAATATACCACAACGCCCTGGAAACCATACCAATCGTACCGTACTTAAATTTTGAGGAGTTAATGACTTAAATGTATTGTACTTTGTGTTAGCACTCGTCCACGTCTTCTTCTTTGAAGCCTCTTGCGTGCCAATCGTCTAATCGCACAAAAACAAAATTAAGGCAAAAGGAAAATCTTGAATATCGAAGGTAACAGCCGCCTAGTTTATATTTTAGGTAAACCTGCCACCGTAGCTTGGGGGATATATTATGGTATAAAATGCTGTGGTGACTGGCTTCCCACAACTTCACACTCGTACTTTCTTCCACTTGGACACTCCTAATGCTTACCGCATTAAAAACGATCGTGTATGTAGATTTAGGTGCAGGTTAAAGTACCCCCGGTCGCCAAAATTGATCCGGAGTCTCACATTACGGCAGGCCTCATAATGAGATCCTGTTTTTGGCACCTAAAATCCTGGAATTTAATAATTCATCGTACGTAAGGTAGAAATCATCAGGCGATGACGCATAACCAGACGACGCCTCACAGCTGTTTATAACGGCAGGACACTTGGCTATTTTGTGGATACTTGTGATGCGGGAAGGCTAGCGTACAAAAACACTGACACGAGGACAACACAAACACTTCACTATCTTATAATTTGGGAGTACACTTACAATCGCGACAGTGTATGGAAACATTAGAAGAAAAGAAGGTCATTGCATCTATTACATATTATTTGAGTCCACACAATGGTTGACCGGTGGTACACCGTCTATAAACTTTCGTTTCACTGTCGCGAGTACCATCATAGAGAAACATACTTGCGTAAAGAGCGGATACTCGATCCGTTTCGCGGCTGAGCAAGTATGGGTCTGACCACCCGCCAGACGGCGTAGCGACGTCGCTTCCACTTCGCCTCAAAGGTAGGCAGCTTATGATACATCCACTGGGTAGCGTCCATGCGTCCCGTTTCCATAGAAACGTTGACGCTGCCTCGGTCAGGTGCCGCTGGTTACGCCCACCGCACCGCGCTTTTCAACGCGTCGCCTCGCTCTTGCGGTCAGGTGTTTCCTTTTGTATGCGGAAATAATTTAATAATGTGCAGAAAAACGCAAGAAACAGCTCTGTTTCTTGCGTTAAGAACATTGTTAGAAAGACGTTTGTTATGCTGGGTGAGCGTATTTTGCACGGGTAGCATAGAATATGAGCCGTGGCCTCCCTTTACCATGCAGCCACCCGTTTGTTTTTGCACCCATTCTTTTTTTTTTTTTTTCGGAAGAGCATGCGCATTACTTCCAACGCGGAATTTCCAAAAAGTCACTGGCAGCACGTTCGGCTTCAAGCACAGAATTTGTTATCTGTGGCTCACCCGTATCATCACACAAATGTTTTATTTGGCGTGGCTCGAGCGTTTTGTGAAGGCTGTTTACCTGTTTACCTCACTGTATATGCATAATGCATGTGTCCGGGCCGGTTCGCAAGAGCCAGCTTTACTTGACGCGTTGCTGGTCATGGCTAAAACGTTCTTGTTGTTTTTCTTTTTAGTCTGGATGTTTGTCTTTATCAAGTGTGTGATCCAGTATTTTTACTGTGCAATTCCCAATGTAAACAAGAAAAAATAATCTTTTTTGTATGGGACCACTGCTTCCTATTGTGTGCAACTGAGAAAAGCGGCTCAAGAACGGCGAAAAATTGCAACCAAAACTGCTGTGATCGCATTATTTTTCCAATCTGCATGAGCTAATTCAGCCTTGCTTAGGTTCTTCGAGAAACTTGACGGTTTTTCCAGTAAAAATTTAGGTTGCGATCCGCGAGCTTATTACGCCTGTATGTACGGTATGCTTAAAAATAAACTGTCAAAGCTTATGCGCTCCACTATAAACGACGTAGTTGAACATTTTAACAGCCAAAGGTAAACCAGGATAGAAAGCATTGCTATCGAAACCGAAACCAAAACAGAGCTAAACCACGCGTCCGAAATCTCGGAAGACAAAATTAGCGGTCTGACAAGCCGCTCGGGACGCTGGCGGAAGTGCAGTAGCTCAGCCGCAGGGCCCTACGGGAGTGTCCGCTCTTTACCTACGTGTTTCCCTATGGCACTACCATAAAATCGTAACATTCAATTCAGACGTGTGAATGAAGTGCGTCTTATGGTCAAGGCATGGTATATTGGCATCAGCGCTATAGAGTGTAAGCCCTAGATGATCTTACATATATGAAAATAATTGTCATGACTATACCATTATCTATCGAGAATGTCCACGCGTGTTTATCATTGACAGGTTGGCGCTACCTTCTCCTAATCATGCGCAGATAGTCGTCAGTTCGGTCTTGTGTCCGTGTTTTGTAAGCTGCCTTTGCGAACCATGAATGACCCCTGGGTACTGAACGCGCGACTTCCGTAGTGCTAAATGAAAACGAGAGCACTGTAAAAACGTTTTTATTTGATCTTAAAAATTTTACTCCTCATGGAGGACAGTGATTAATTTCTGCTTTGGCATTGAGCAGCGGTGTGGAATAATAAAAAAATAGGGGGAGCGGGTGGGCGGCGTTCACTTCTTCAGTTTCTGCAGCTTCTTGATCTCTTCGCTCGACGTGGCCTCTTTCTGTTGCTTCAGCTCCTCGTTGCCAGCCGTGACGCCCCAGTTGTCCGGTTGCGAGAAGGCGCTCGAGAAAGGTCGGCCCGTGGACGGCCTTAGGCTCTCCCAATAGGCGCGCGACGCCCTGCGACAAAGGAAAGGTTTATCGAAGCGTCAGTTTACGCGGGCAGAGCTGGTGGTGTGCGGAGGGCAGAGCGGTCAAATGTTAAAATAGAACACTCCGATGTGTGGCTATCACGCTGATGGGCACTTTTTCCGCTGGAAGATCCGGCTGAAACTGCGCACTGTGCAAGGGTGTAGAAAGGTGATAGCGCCATCAATCACAAGTCGTTCGCTGCAAAGCCGGGCGATTCCACACTATAGCTGAAAGGAAATATTCACGCGCGCCCTACAACCTCGTGTTACCTTTAACAGCAGACCGTACTGGAAAGCCGGCATGAAAAGTTTAGTGGGCGTGGGTTTAACGAAAGGAAGCTTAATTTCACGGCAGTTATTGCCCACATGCCAGTAAAGCTTTACTACGCCATGGTGTTCATATCTACTAGTACAGGCTGGAAATATGAATACCATCTGTGCCAAGGCTGCGGAAATATTAAGCTATTTTCTCAAATTCTGTTATCCGTAAACTTCGCACGCCCAATGTACAGGGTCGTCCACTCTTAGTACGAACACGGCGCAGCGTGGCCGCGCTCCGCGGAGCGCCAGCGCACACGGCGCGGCCGCGCATCGAAGCTAAGCGGCGCATGCGCACAAGGACTTGCAGGTGGGGCTTCGTGTCGTGTGTCGTCTGCTAAAGCGCCGGAGCACGCCGTGTTTTAGCAGACGACACGAAGCCCCGCCTTTAATTCCCTATGCGCCTGCGCCGCTTAGCTTCGATGCGCGGCCGCGCCGAGTGCGCTGGCGCTCCGCGGAGCGCGGCCACGCTGCACCGTGTTCGTACTAAGAGTGGACGACCCTGTACGTCTGACGAATACGCTTTCTGGCACTATAAATCTGCAGTCGGTGACAACAAAAATATGTCGCAAGTACACCGCTGTCCAACCCGGATAACGTGTATACATTCGTGGACCAGCAACGTTCACTCGTTTTTGCGACGTCCACGGCTGTTGCGAGCTCGGAGACACAGGAGGATGGCGCCGCGTGGGTTTGTTGCTGGAGCTTGTCCTGAATCTTTCGGTTGTCGCAGAGTAGGCAGTCAGCAAAGAAGGCACTGCGACGCATAGCGCAGCAAAGCTGCTTTGCTAGAGCACGTGCGTACGTGGCAAGAGAGGGAGATAGAGGAGGTTTGCTTGGTGGTGTTTAACGTACCAGAGAAACAGACAGGTTATCCGCGTTTATCGCACGCCTACTGGCTTGAATATGTCGGGAGTTGCCATAGGTGGCAGCTACTGTCATAAAATATTCTGCACGCTTCCTCGAAATAGTATTGCAATGGTTCTACAATGGAACCGAACTCAATAAGGGTCTCATTTATACATAATGTGCTTAATAATAATAAGGCATAGTGTGTCTTGCTACATATGAAACACAGCTGCTGGTTAACAGCTTTCCTTTAGCTATCCCTTACGTGTCGTCGCTATTTATTGCAATGAGTGTCCCAATTTAGTGTGACGAAGGGAAGAAAATAAAATGAAAATTTTTGCACCGTGAAGTGAAACCCCAGTTTGAAGCGCTCCCGCTATGCGTGGCCTGTCTCGGGCTGCGGCGTTCCTGAACATGTGGCCTTGCGTTAGGAGGGCAGTTGAAGACGTTAGGAGGGCAGTTGAAGACGTTAGGAGGGCAGTTGAAGACGTTAGGAGGGCAGTTGAAGACGTCAGGAGAGCAATTGAAGCGGCAGAACGCTAGCTGCGCGTGCGATAAAAGCTGCAGCTCAATGCCGGAGGCGCCACGACGTGGCAGTGCCGGAACACGTGGTCGAGGAAAATGCGACAACGCCGACAGACCGAGCGCCGTGTGCGTGTATGCGGTGCGCGCGTGTGCGTTCGTGTGTGCGCGCGTGCGGGCAAAATATAACAAGTTGCGTTGATTATTAAGTTTCTTTCTGCAACATAACATATAGGCCGCATGTTGTTCCGGTTTCTTTTCTTATCGTTTTCTTATTGCTGACATATTCTAATGGTAGCTTCAGAGCGCTCTGATGCCATTTCTACATATTATAACATCGTGAAACATTACGAGAATAAGGTTGTCAACGTCGTTATTTGTACTTCAACATCGTTGACGTTTGATGCGCTTTCGGAGCACTCCGAAGCGACCAAATAAATATGACATGTATACGGAACAAGCATACATTCAAGTGCCAACTGGATGAACTGGAAATGCGAAGCAGCGAAGCATCTAATGCCGTGCCTTGCTTTTGACCAAGGGTGCTATTCTGGACGTCGTCAAATTCCGCCACATTGTCAAATTCGACATCTTGTCAGCTCCTGTTGGCCCAGAGAGCTCATATACGGCATCTCTGATTGGCTCAAAATGCCGCCATTACAGAATTCGACAGTATGACGGAATTTGAGTATGTCCAAAATAGGTACCCCGGTCCTTTAAAGGAGCGCACTGCACGTAAAAGAAGCGCATCCAGAAAGTATGGAGCTTGGGAAAAACATGTATATCCTTTTTGTGCTATATTTGTCTCGCAGTGCCATACCTGGTATCATCGACATTATTGTAACCTCATGACACAGCGCGAAACATGCTGAAGTAGTGTAACAAGAATGCAATGTATAAACAAAACATAAGCTCTACAGCTGCATTCGTTTCTTTAGGCTGCGCTTGCTTGTGGCAGCTGCAGCAATCAGATGGAACGGAGTGGGTCAGTCTATGGTGACGACACGACGCGTCCATCTCATGAGTACCGAAACCGAAACTAATTTGTAAAAAAATATGTATCAGTAAATTGTATAAGGTAATTTGTCGCTTGCGAGTAAATTTCTTTTTTCCAAATCTTTAGCGAGTTCGGACGTTCAGTTAGAGTGCAAGAACGGCCAGTTGAAAATGTAACGTTCGTAAACTCTCAAGTGCTGCTTTGTTCCTCGCAATGCTTGAAATAATAGCCACGAGGGCAAAAGATGAGCCATGCTTACCGTGCTCGCACCCAGGGTTTTGTGTGCATGCGCAGACCCTCGCCCCAGAGGTCGTGCTTCTGCGAGGCGTCGGGCAGCTGGTCGCCGCGCTCGGCCGACAGCTCCTCGGCGATGGCGCGCACGTGGTACGGCTCGAAGCCGCAGCAGCCGCCGATGTAGCGCACGCCCTTCTCGTAGGCCTCGCGCGCATACCGCTGGATGTCCCAGCGGGTACACACGCGGGGCTCCAAGGCTGCGTTCGGTCAAGGGAAATGGGATCTGTCAATTCGGGTACTGCGACATCGAAGGCGAGGTTTTCTAAGGTTGGCCTAAATATTATAATGCACTTGAATCTCGTTATAACGAAGTCGCCTCCGACGCCAGAACGCCTTCGTTATATTCGATATTCGTTATAGGCTAGACTCACTGTTTTGTTACATTCGAACCTCAACGAAGTCGCGTTCGACACGAAAATATATTTGTTATATTTGACATTTATCAGCAATATTCGTTATATGAAGCGTCTATCAATTCGATTGGCGGCTACGACATAAGGAATTTTTGCTACCGTAATAAATACCTCGAGCCAAGCATAAACAAAAAAAAATCGTTTCGCTATAACTGACACCCCATCAGATTCTGCACTTTTGGTTTTGTTTGAGCAGGATGATACTTGTTGAAATAACCAACATTTAGATGCCTATGTTAGTTATATCAAGGTTCGACTGCACTGGTTGTTGTTTGTTTTTTCGTTCAAGAAGGGTTGCCTCAAGGCATTGTCGGCGAAAACCTACAAAAGAGTGCCACCCCGCATAATGCTAAAATTTCAGTGGGTTTCCGCAATGACAGTCCGTTCGAGCCCATTTGCTGAAACCAACAAGTGGCTAATGTCGGAAGCAGGTCCTACTCAGCAAAAGCTTCTGGGTGTACTGCCGCTCACGATAACGCTCCAAAGCGTCTGGTCATTCATCTTTATTTTTTTTATACGAAAGCGTCAAATGGCCCATTGAGCGAGAAAGCCGCCTTCTGTCGTCTGTTGCAGCGAAACAGCCGGTAAATTCCCATTGGCCTCGCCACGACGTCACGAGCGCGCCTCGACGGAGCGGAGCCGGCGAAATGTTACACCCGCGTTAGCGCGCCAGGTGTTGCATGAGGGGAGAGGGCATCGCCGCAACGCCACGTCATCCTCGCTCTCGCTCTGGGAAGCCTGTGTTATCCGCGCGTTCCTCGTCCGCGCAAGCTCTCTCCTGCGTTCTAACTGTTTTCAAAGTTTGGTCACTGACCAATACGTGAACGGAACTGAGATTGGTTCAAACACACAAGGTTTACAAAGCCATTGGCTGATTTTTCTTCCCCTTTTCGGCTTACGTAGGCGCGCTGCTGGATACAGCATTCTGCTGTCATTTTACTGTCTATGTGAGGCAACCAGCGCGATGTCTGCCGCAGTTATAACTTGCAG
This sequence comes from Dermacentor silvarum, assembly GCF_013339745.2. Lineage (NCBI taxonomy): Eukaryota > Metazoa > Arthropoda > Arachnida > Ixodida > Ixodidae > Dermacentor > Dermacentor silvarum. The sequence continues at coordinate 216,899,330 of NC_051155.1, read as the reverse complement.
AAACACGATCACGCGACAATATGAGAGTGACTGAATAATAAACGTTTGCTTGCAAATAACCTGTCGCTAATGTTGCGTCGTTGAGGGAAAATACGGGCGGAATAAAAAGACGAGGACAAGACAGAGCGCCTGTCCTCTCCACATAGCTTTATTCCTCCCTTATTCCGCTCAACGACACAACCTGACGCACCAACTGGCCCAACAGTCAGCGAACATGTCGCTCTTCACCTCTTGAACCAAATGTCCTACCCTCCAGTGTCATCTTTTATCCTTCCACTTTCTTTTTCTTTCTATTTATTTCTCCCCCCCCCCCCCCCTCCGTGCACCCGGTGCAGGGCTACTTCCGCAGCCATTTTTCTTTTTGTCCAGTGTCACTCAGCTAGGCGCGCAACGAACAGAAGAGGTGCACGAGAGACTCGACACAATTGTGTGTGCGAGTGCCCCCGCAAGATGTCTCACCAAAGGGGAACTCCGGAAGGTCGATGAATCCCTGCTTGCCGGCGTCGGGTGTATGGTACGCGAGCGGCTGCGTGATGAAGTGTGCTTTCAGCCCAGCAGCGCGCACAGCGTCGATCATGAGCTGCACGCCCTCGAGCACCACGAACGGGTCGAAGTGGCAGTTGATGCCCACCACATGCGCACCTGTAAAGGCGAGAAGTGCAAACGGGAACGTTACATACACTGCAGGCCCATATATATATATATATATATATATATATATATATATATATATATATATATATACGAGGAGGTCAAACTAGCACGCACAAAGTATGCTCAGGCTGTCGCTCATTTCGACGCCCATATCCTCCTGAGACACCTTGTACATTATATTGAACGCTGCGTTCGATACGCTTCAGAACAAACTCGGAAGCGCTTACGTAAACCATTCATCCAAGATATGAAGTCACGTGTGTGCAGAAGCGTACGAAAGCGGTTTACTCATGTGCATGCCATCAGGTCTAGAGAAAATCGACACTAATTTGATCCAGATCGTCGTGTCATCACGGACAAAAAAGAAAATAACTTGCGAAGTGCGTTTCGAGTATCGCGAGATTACATGAAAATATAGGATTCAGCATGAACATGTGATCGCACCACATGGCGTCACACCTTCATTTCTTCGTTTAGGCAAATAAACCAAAGCAAACATGAAAACACGGTTATTTAGTCCACCTACATGGAGATGCTGATTTCATCATCTAACCATGGTATTTAAAAAAAGTCACATTCGTGGCATACGAGTCGGTAATAATAACCGACTTCAAAAGCTATTAAAAGCTATTATGTCCCATAGCTGTCTTCGTGTCTCAGGAGAATATAGGCCACAACAAGGCATCAGGAGTTGTGAAAAATCATTCAGCAATTATGCGCTATAAGTTCACTCCTTTAGGCGAGACCGGCTGTCATAGAAGAGTGTGGTTTGGTCTCAAGTCCACTGTTTAAAGTTTAACTAGAGAATGATCAAAGAGTCTTGAAGAATACAGGAAATTAGCGAAAAACCAGTTGGATGAATTTGGTTTAAAAACAGATTACACCGTAAGTAGTATAATGAACTTCGTCAAACGTTTGAACAAGGAAACTCCTTGTTCTTACTGCTAAGTCGGTATATTTTGCTTGAGAGACCATCTTTGTTTTGTTTTGGCTGTTGCGTTATTCATCAATACGTTGATTTACTGCCTAACTGATGCGCTGGTAATCCTTGAAAGAATAAGTACAAATGAAAATCTATCTGCAGTTACGCAAGGTCTCCTCCGCTGAACAGCGTTATGGTCGTTCACGTGAGAGTCGCAAGCAACGTCGCGTATAACTTGGTCAATCCGGGGAAACGGTGCCACACCGCACGTAACATTTACGGACCACCGGAGCGGCAAAATACCTAAATTCTCGCACTGCTAGTGCATGCACGCTTGAAATGAAACATGCAGGCCGTCTAGCATCCACAGAGAAATTAATTTCGAAATCCTCAAAGAAGTTTAATCTTCATGAGTGTGAGCATAATCAACATTCAGGAACACGAATCAAATAGCAAAGTATATCGAATTCGATTCGAAAATTTACTATTCAGTATTGTTGAACGTTATCTTGTGTTCGAACATATAAGGGATAACAACATTTGAGGGAGTATAGTGCAAGAAAGAGTGGCACAAGCAGGGACTTTCACGAGTGAGATTGCTGAAATTGATTATTTTTTTTTTTTTGCATGTCGGAACCACGTTTTTCTCTGGGGGGAGGGGGGGCGGGCAATTTTGACAATCTAGGGTTCTTTAACATGCACCTAATGCACGGTGCATAAGCGTTTTCTATAGTTTTCCTCGATCGAAATACGGCCGCCATGGCCGCGGGGATCGAACCCGTGAATTCGTGCCCTGGTAGCAGCGCACCAACCATAGCCGCAAAGACACCGTGGCGGGTAGATTATGGTGCAGGGCGGCCGCGGATGCTGCAGAGAGGCATCAATTCCTCGTCGAACGCATGGGGCTGTTATGTTCCGTGCATTGTTGCATGCTGTATGCTCTACGCATGCTCCAACTACTGTGCAATGACTTCCAGTCATTCAGTACTGACAATGACTGGCATTTAACAGACACCCATGAATTTGCTGTCTCGATTTAGGCAGATCGATTTTTCTTTTCATTGGGCTAGTTATCTCATCCCGGTTGTATCAACAAACACTACACTCTACGTGCATGTGGGGATGCGTTGTTTTTTCGTTTCATTACCGTCATTGTCGTGGCACACGAGATAACTGAAAAAAGTTGGTTATCATGTACAATCTCCTCATTTGACCAGTCGTCCATGTATGTATTGAATAATGTAAATGAACCTTCATTTTTCATTATTTTTTACCAGGACAACTCCGCGGCCACCTTTGTATTTCACTTTGTTTAGAAATTGGAAAATATTTGGTGTTCGATTCGATATTCGAAGGTCTTGTTTTCTACAATATTTGTGTTCGATTCGATTAGGAAATCAAACAATTCGATCGCCCCTATTTACAGTAGTCATTCAACCAGCTCCCGCGCACTCCTTCAAAAAAATGGCGGTAAAGGGGAAGCGTGGCCTTTTTTTAAGCCACAGGAGGCATTCCAATAGGCATTGCACTTACCGGCTTTGACCATGCGCACCGCGCACTCGCCGGCAGAAACACCGTGCATGTCTCCCAGGGGTCCGATGCACATGGTGGCCACCACGGGAAGCCCCGTCGCCTTGCACACCTCGATGGCCATCTCGATCTCTTCAACGTGTTCGAAGTACTGCGAACGAGGAGGTGCACAAACAAATTGGTCGCTGTGCAGTTCGTGTGCGGTGGCCATGGCATCCGGCTGCACCTCTGTCACTGTTGAGTTCAAGTTAAAGGAGCACTAAAGACAAGCAACGAGTCAGACACGACTAGTACAACATTCTTCCAAAATTCTAGATATGTTCGATTTGTCGGCCCGCACTGCAAAGGGCTGCCCGGGACGGTGGGCGCCCGCCAACCGCCTACGCTTCAGCTGGCGATCAAAGTAGTGCGCTCGCGGGCAGTCCTCAGCAGTCCAAGACGTCAAATTAAATAGACACACTATTTGCATTTTCTTGGTGGCTATAGTATAGTCATTGTGACACAGCAAGGTTGTTAGCAGCCTTTCCTTTAATGTCTTCGTTTATCTTTAAACTTTCATTTCTACTGTACTTGACACCTCTAACTTTAACTCTCTCTCCCTCTTGTCATTTTGATTGTTTCCTTGTTCCACCACATGGCTTGTAAATATGACGTTTCACCCACGCCGAACCCGTGGTCGCAAAGCGTACCTCGCAGATGAGGAAGTCGAGCTTGTTCTTGACGAAAACGTCGACCTGCTTGCGGAACACGTCCTGGATTTCTGCCTTGGGACGACCCGTGAGGTAAGAAGGCGTCTGCGAAATGCCGCCGGCCACGAGGGCGTTCTTCTCCTTGGCTACCTCCAGGGCCAATTTGCAGGCCGCCGCGTTGATGTCAACCCCCTGCAGAAAGACGACGACAAACCGAATGGATATGGTGGTGAATTGGCGAACATGCTAGCAGGTCACTTATGCGCATGCATCTGTGTTATTGAGCATAAAAACCTCATGTTTCGCTCAAACTGTAGACGCAACAGTATGCCAACTTAGGCTGGCTGGTTTATGGTCAACGTGGTGGACAACGCAAAGGTTAACGAACGGTTAACGTCTCCTGTAGCATGCCACCTGCATTTTCATTTTTTGAAACGATTAAAGAGTACTTGATTTCTGCAAAGAAAATAACAGGCACTAGCGCTAATTATCGCGTATTGCCTCTACTACACGAAGCGACAGTGTAAGTAGGAAGAAAGCGTTGAATTTGCAAGGAAGTTCTGTGGAAGCGCGGGAGGTGGAGAAAGGCTCATCAAAGAAAAAAAAATTGTCATCCTCCTGAATACAGCAAGAAGCTACAAAAGAAACCCGAGTTTCCTTTGTAGCTTCGGGCTACGTTCGGGCGGATGACAATTTTTCGTTTCAGAAAAGCGTTCAATTGAGACAACTAATGACGTAGGAAGTTTGAAAGCGGGTGTCCTGTTTGAGACACAAGAGTTCTACAAGTTCTCTGGTTCTTTTCGTTGTTCTATCGAGAACAATGTAAATAGAAGTAGCATGAATAATTAGGCACGGGATTTCACAGTACTGTGTTTCGAACCATTCCAAGTAATGCTATTAGTTAACAGTCGGTGCCCATGTGCCCAGACTGTCTTTCTTGTTTCGTTATTTTCGCATCTCATCATGATCTACGAAACAGTGGTGGATGTCCCTTATGGTTAAACTTGCTGCTCGAGCTTGCGATAACTTATTTCCTGTAAATTACGTATTCAAGGTTGTTTTTTTTTACATTAGTCACTCGTGCGACGCGCGCACGTGCTGATGCTCGTTAAAGTAGAGACGTTATCAGTCATTACGTGTATGCTAATACGGCTCATTTATGTATATGTGTGCACACTCTTTCTGTGAACTTGAATGCAGTGCAAACACGGTCCTTATATAGACAGCGCTTGCTGCCAGGCGATATCGTTTAAGGTGCCAATAAAAACGCCTTGCTACATCTTTAAGAAAGTGTGTTTGGACGACCAAGCAGCTAAATAAAACAGATGCATTTCGCACGGAGCATCATAATTTCTGTAGCTTGACGTTTCAGAACTACACAGCACGTGCTCGATCAAAGGACGAATAATTTATCATAAATAAGTAACAATAACTAGTAGGGCAATCAGACGGGTTTGAGCCCATGAATATCAGGTAACAACCTCACACTGTAACACACTGCAGCCTTGCCAGTGCCTTCGGGGTATACTATAGGTAAATGTCTAACAATCTGCGATAATCTTGTGTGACACCTGTTTTTAAGGGGTGTACAGACACTTTCTTGAAGGATGTAAGACGGTTTCATGCTCGCGATAACAGCAGCGAGCGTGCCGCCCCCAAGAAACTTCCGGTCACGTGCGGTATCAGTCTGCTACGCGGAACAAAAAGCATGTTTCCAAGTTGTTTCCGTGTACGGAAAAGAATGACGCATAATGCCTCAAGGCTAATAGTTACATTGTTTTTTTTTCGTGTAATTCACTGGAAACTGCACTTGTAAAACTATGGTTATATATATAGAGGGTAAAAGTGTTGCAAATGTGAGGGCTTTCATCGTCCAATCGGAGATACAAGAGAGAGCGAAGCGGCGTTGATCAAAGGATGGTGGTACTTTTATATAGGGACTTTACTTCAAATCGGCTTGCAGCGACGCGTAGCCTTCTCGATATTGAAGCCAGATAAAGCCTTGTCCAGCCGAACGTTCTGCTGCTCCCAGAGCAATCGGGATAGTCACGTGACCGAGATTCTGTTGGATCACGATCGCGCTCCCTGTTCAAAGGTGACAGCGCCTCCGAACGCTCTGATCTTGAGCACGCCGCTCTGAATGAACCAGTCGAATGTGTACTGAGCGCTCGATTTTGACCAGTTCAATATAAACCGCACCTAGAGAGCGCTCGAAAGCGACCATTCGAATCTACCAGATTGAGCTGGGCATCGCCGTAACGCCCTCTGGAGTGTCGTGGTCCAGCAATAGCCTCCGCTCATAAGCACTGCAGAAACGGCAGTACAGGCTCTTTGCATTCATGCTCAACAGTCCAGAGAAGTGGTATGCTCTTTCACCTCGAGTTGAAGAGTTCATATAGTACACAATGCGTGAACGACGAGTTTGTACGAAAAGTTTGGGGAATACGTGGCCGATGAATAGCCACGCGTCGTACCGTGTAGTGCTGGCCGGCCAGGTTGCCACGGTTGATGAGCTTGTCGTCACTAGCGTAGAAGGTGAACGCCTGCATCACGTCCGATCCCGCGCGCAGGAACTCTCGGTGAAGTTGGCGGACTGGCATGAGGGGAGAGAAAAGAAAGAAATGGATCGCCTGCATCAGCTACGCAGTGCAAACCAGAGCAAAGCCGGGTCTGCCATCAGTTTCCAAGCTAAAGTTTCGGCGTAGGTTGCTTGAGATAGAAATCCCAGAGTTAGGATGCCCCCACCAGCGACCGCTTCCCGTTCCTGAGGCAGCTTCGCTTGGATGCCTTTTAGTATGGTGTTCCCGGCTTACGTTAGAGTTGGGCATGCACTTTCAAGCGCTCTTACAAGTGAAAAAGGAAATTTTAGAAATACTGCTGTGAACAAAATGATCAATTACTGTAATACGCACACTTATTACGCGTTTAAAACTCTAGCTGGGATGTAATAGTTATCAATGAGGCTGAGGCGAGATCAACAGAAACAAGCAGTCGTCATCAGCCAAGGCAATTCAAGGTCATGGTACGCCAGCCGAAATTTTCTCACTTTAGGCCTATACGAGCTCTCGCATCGACAACCTGCCTCGAGTAGAGCGGTGATTTACCGTTCAATATTTGTCATTTACGTAAGATGAGATAAAGCGATAGCCCTACAATGTAACCTGCTTCTTAATATCGTTACGTGTTAGTCATAATTCAGGTCATTTTCAGGGTTAGACGAGAGCCTTCAGTTCGATGGGTGCTGCCACATTTGATTACGCCAAGATTAAGCGCACCCACGCTATAATACAAAGCCAAGAAAGCAGTTAGCTTTCAGCGCATGCGCAATGGCCAGACGATATATTCGCTAGTGGCAACTTATAGTTTCGGGTGCCACTAGTTTAATGCTTCCTAAAGTTTGTGTTATCTCAAGCAAAAAGAAGACAATGTTATCAAGGTAAAGCCAGTCAATTACCAAATAGTTTTTGAATATCGGTTAGCTTCAGACAACTTAATACTTCAAAAAAGAAATGTTCCTAACAAGATGACGTACATGAAATTTAACGGAAACAATTGTTCATATCATGTCAGAATGCAGAGGATCAAGCTTCGATCCTCGCTGCGTAGTGTTTATCCTAAATACCCCATAAGTTTCTCAGCATTGTTTAAAACTACGCTAAAGAGGAAGGTTAAGCTAAGGTTACATCAAGCTCTATTAAGTATATTATATTTAGGGAATGCCATAAACGTCAGTTTAATCGTGATTAGAGTCCTAGTAAGCCAAAAAAGACGCAAGAACGAAAGAAGACAGCCTTGAAAATGAAAGTTCAGGCGCAAGCCTCTTGTAATGACATGAGATTTGGACAGCTGTTTCTTGGTCCTGGTTAATAGCTTACCGGTAAAAAGAGACTACATTATTCCCGAAAGGAACTAAAGGCTCAACATGACGGGTGAAATGCAAGAACGCGCTCGTGTACTCAGATCTAGGTGCGCGTTAACGAACCCCAGGTGGTCAAAATTAATTCGGAGTCGCCCACTATACGGACGCGTGCCTCATATTCAGATCGTTGGTTTTCCCACGTAAAACCTTAAGAATTCGAGCCCCGGGTTCATTTTGACCACCTGTGCGTTTTTTTTTTTTTTTTTTTTGTTTTTATCGTGCGCCTAAATCTGAGTACGCGAGCGCGTTTTTTGCTTAACCCTCTGCTGATGCTTAACCCTCGACCTCGGGATAAGCATCAGAACGCCATAGGCACTGCGCCACTGCGGCATTTCCATACGACGTCGATCTGTATACTGTAGAGGGGGCTAGGAAGACCTCTCGAGCTCTGTAGAGCTTCTACGGGTTCTCTGCTCTTCGATGTGAAAATTGATTGATTGATTGATTGATTGATTGATTGATTGATTGATTGATTGATTGATTGATTGATTGATTGATTGATTGATTGATTGATTGATTGATTGATAATACGCACCGGCCTCCGGGTGCTCGATGCTCGCTTCGGGGGTCCAGGGGCCGGCCTGGACGTAGCCCCTTTTCTCCAGCGCGAACACGAAGCCGCCATCGCCGATCACGACGCCCTTGTCGAGACGTTCCAGCAGTCCTCCTCCGGTCTGCAACCACATCAATGCGAACAAGGTGTGATCACTTCCAAAGTCACCACTCATAGAAGAAAAGCAACACGAGGGCAGAGAAATCTAGGGATGGACAAACAGCGCTAGGCTTGAGGGCGCGAGCTGGTCACAGGCACCAAAACACTGCATTTTGCGAATATTAATCACAAACGCCACGAACTGTAAGTGCCGTGCAAGAAAAAAGATTTGTGTGTGCCTCCTAGCCGCGCATTACGCGTTCAACGGTGCTGTTGGTTGATTGAGTGAGTGATTGATTTGATGATATTGGAAACGTTTTAAACATTGGTCGCCGACTTTTGCACTACATTTGATTGTTTAATGAATATACAGAAAAGGCATGAATAAATGTGGAAATGAGGAAATTATAGGAAATACGCATAGCGTTAGTATGCTTAAGCAACTTTGTTATTTCCTGCTGCCGAATTTCGGGGCCGAATGATTGTGAAATTTTGACTGCGAGAGCTTGCAAAAATGAAGATTTGCAAGGAAAGGTTCACTTCGAAGCAAGTGCCTCATGGAGTACTGACCGGTAATGGCGCTGAATTGTTCGTGACACCTGCTACTATTTCTTTCAAACTAAATGCCTCCGACGCAACCTATTTCTCTTTCCATTAATCGCAGTTGTTCCAGCACAGCCTCATCATCTACGATACTGAAAGCGTAGAAATGAACCAGTCAGACTACACAGCCTGAACCAGCTGGACGTTTCCGCATCAGTTTCGACTATCGCAACATACTTTTCCTTTAAGCTCATCGTGAGTTCACTGTCTCGGTTCCGGCCCAGGTCTGTTATATACGTATATCGAAGTTGTAAGTTTTTTTAGTAGTCTCACACAAGTCATTGAACCCCTTCACTGTGCTTCTATCTCCGATGGATTTTCGAATGATGGAGCCATAGTATATAGTAGTAATGAATGTCGCGAGACACCATGTAGTGGAGGAGTAGGCGCGAATTCAACCCAAATTTTGCGTATTTCAGTAATGATTGCTCGAGTTTAAAAAAAAAAAAAACGCTGGCGGTGAAAAGTAGCTGGATTATTCTGCCTAATAAAAAAGTCCAGCATTTTTTTTTCGTCCTCTAATATTAATTTCAGCGCAACGAATCCCAGGAAACTTTTCTTTTTCTTTCTTTTTCCTTCGTGTCGACGTATATTAAGCTGAACGCAAACGGCAAACAGTCGTGCGCCAAGCTTTATGGTCCCATATGCCAACACGGGCTGCGCGAGCATGTTGAAGAAATGCCGAGCTTGCGTCAACATTTGCTGTCTTCTCGACTGCGAGAGAAACGCGCACTCGAGACTCGCCCCCGGTGCGTTTGTGCACGAGGCGATAACGAGGGTCACGAGAGAGACCAGCCGGCGGGCTCTTATCGTGCAGCGAGATAAATCGCCGATGAAGCAGAGCTCCGCACGGCATTCCGATAGCGTGCATCCGTAACACTCCCATTGTTTACACGGGACTAGCGAGTTGATCGGCCGCAACGAAAACAGTTCGCCAGTTCACTCCTGCTCGCGCGCATATACGTATGCACAGTCGGCAGCAAAATAGTCTATAGAGACCACGACGTCAGCAATAAAAAAAAAATAGTTTTTTTTTCCTGCACAGCCTTGCAATGTGAAATTGTCTTAATGCATGACACTGGTGAAACAGGCGCACGTAGGCAGTACCAACTGATTTCAGCCTTTATGACTAGGCTGCTAAGAAAGAAAGAAAAAATTAGTGACGCCTCTGGTCCCCAGACGTTTTCTCTCGACTGTATACCTACGTGGCCGGCGTGGGTATCTAACCAGGTGAACATAACTGTGAATATACAATGTGTTAATTACGCCCTTGCTTACGTTATACTAGATTGTAGCACGTAAACACCCATATTGAAGCACTTATATTTTTCAGAAGCGTCGGAGTGCCGCCAACGTGGACTGTTGGGCTTTAACACGGGCGCTTAATAACTGTAACAACCAATGCACGGTGCAATGGTCAATTCTTATACGTGAAAATGGCTACATAAACGCATTCCATGTTCTGAAAATTAAAGAAAGAAAATACGTATAGTAAGTAGCCCAATGTGGCAGCACCCATTAACCAAAATTGAAATTGTGTATAACAAGAATAAAACACAACAAATTCTATGTAGAAAAGCATTACAGAAAACAGAACGAAATGCGACCAAGTATTTTGACCCTTCTTTGTCGCTTTCTCAAGTTGAATTAGTACACTAAGTCACCGACCAATGGGAAAAACACAAATGGACGTTTAGGGATCTGTACAGATCCCTTGTTCACGATCTTCTCAAGTTTCGCAGTGGAAGAAAAAAACTATCAAATTTCTTTTGGCATGTAAAACGTAAGCAGCCTGCATAATTATCACGATGACATGTCACCATAACTATATTAAATACAGCAATGTCTATCTCGCAGTTCCATTATATTGGCCCTTTGGGTACGAAGAACTCGTGCAGTTCTTGAACGTAGAGGGTACTGGAGCTTGGAAGACCACCAAATCTGTCGTTCACGTGTGTATGTAATAGATACTAGTTAACCAAGAGGTGCATTCAAAGCCCTTTCCACAGATGCGACATGTAACTGTGATATAATTGCACTGATGTCTAGTAACCCGAAAGTATTTTTTTTTCGAATCGTTCTGCTTTCTTTCGTTTCGCTGTATCTTTCTCTATATTTATTTTTTGTTTCAGACACGAACATCGGTGCCACACAATGAAGCGAGCAGAAAAAACGTTTAGAGAAATCCGTCCTGACAACGTACTGTCGTCGGTTTTCATATGTAAGTTAGTGTAAATGCAATCAGACAAGTACAGATGTTGAATAAAAATCACAGAGACGCTATATCCAATGCATATGAGACGAACGAAGCGGGAACATGGCGGTATAGACAGAGAATAAATTTTCAGATACAGAAAATTTTTAATTGAGCGAGGCGCACGTCTTAGCCAATATCTTCATCTATATTGTCTCAAATATTTTCCACCGTGTATTTTGCTTGTTCCCGACGATCCCTCCGTTTCTGACACATTACCAATGTCGCGGCCTAAAGAGTGAGATGTGCTTTGCACCGCTTGTCGGTAGCTTCGCACTGACAACTAGTGTGCGCGATGCGACTCATAAGAGCTGACATGAGCTTCCGAAATCTCCCGTGCGGAGCGACAGGCCACGCCGGAGATTTCGGAGGCATTTTCGCAGCTAGCAATACCAATTCGTGCGGTGCCTTAAGAGCTGTGGGGTTAGCTTCACAGCGCAATGCCCGTATCTCAAGCAATGAATCCAGGTTCGGGTCTGGCTGAGGTGATATTTCTTAGTGTACGATTAATATCCTGCGCGTAGCCATGTTTCCAAGTATAAAAAAGATAAGAAAAGAATAAGGCCAACGCAACACAGACAGCTATTCGCTATAAGTAGGCATACGCTATAAGTGGAACGGTCCCCTTTCAACTGAGGCGTACTTACATGATGTTTCTTTCCTGTGAAGAACGAAAGGCACAATTAAATAAATTATACGCGTTATCTACCATAGAAGTATGGTATGGAGCAGTTAGTTGCAACAACAGTTGAAAAACAACTTTCTCTACAAATGACAGAAACATTCCCTAATGACCATCGCACCCTCTATTTTCCTTTTTGTGTACGCTCCTCTTGAATGCACTTCCCTGATTTACTGGGCTAAGCGGGCCCAGTGAGTTATTGTAACGGTGCTTCAGTTTACAAACCATGCCTCCTATTTAACGTTTGAGATCCTCTGGACCGTTTATAGAGCAGGGGTTTCAAACTCGGGTTCACATTAGGCGCCCATAAACAGCGCACTTATTCCCGCTAGCCACACTGTGGCGTTATGATCCGTGGCGCAGGGTCGGGGCCTTGGAGGAAGTGAAAAAAAAAATTGCGTCAGGCAGCCAGCTTTCACGAGAGCCCACTCTGTGTAAAGCCATCCCTTCGCTTTTTCCTCTCTCAACACGTTGGCCTGGCACGTGCCTCGGACCAATGTGCTTGGTTCCCGTTAGGTTTTCATCAATATGCGCACTTGTTGGGATGCTTTGCTGTGCACATTTTCAACGTCGGTCGCTTTCTTCATTGCCAAGCACGAGTGCGGCAGCCGCACGCTGCGCGGTCACGCCCGTTGTCCTTTCGGGAGAGCGTACGTTGAGAGCGGCGACGATGGGAGGCGGTAAAAAAACCAACCGCGACATGATCACGCGCTGCGCCGGCGTTTTCTGGTTCCCCCCAATTTTATCACGGTTAATCTTTCCTTCCTCCCAGGTGGAAGCGGAGAGTTGCCCAGGTATAACTCCCAACTTCGACACGCTCACAGGTAACAAGCACACAGGGAAGAGGAACGGAATACCCGCCGCTATACGTCCTATGTCGGCGAACGACCAGATCAAAATTTGCAACTGGAGGCTCAGAAGGGCTAACGTCTTGGTGAATCGCACAAGACAGTGAGCGGGCTATGTATGAGGATCGATCGCTGGCTGCTGTGCTTGAGAGCTGGCGCCCGTGGCGCATCCACTGCGTGTCACGTTCGCTCCCGCAGTAGTCAAAGTGCATGAGCTACACTTTGCCCGAACAGGCAATAGCTGAACCATTTAACGGCGCCACCTACTGAGTACTACAACTGCGCGTTTTCTGGTTGTTGTTTTTTTCTCGTTTTTTTTTTTTTTAATCTCCGAGTTAGTATAGAGGAGGTCGGCTTTGCTTCCACGTAGCAATTTTCTTCGACTTTCCGTGAAACTTACTGAACTTTTAACACAGCGTACTAGTTCCACCAGACGTTCGACGCCCTTTTGCTGAAGCCAGTAAGTTTAAGGCACCACACGGTTACAGCAGAGTGGTGTTCCTGACCGGCCCGCAGCTAACGCTAACACAGCTAACTCCCCCCCCCCCCCCCCCAAAAAAAAAAAAAAAATCCTCCTCCCTTCTTTTTTTTTTTTCGTCTGTTATGCGCGAAATGAACTGGCTTCAGTCTCTCACGAGAGCGTTGCACTGTAATCGTACAGCTGGCTTGCTAGCAGCGTCAGAAATACCACCTGGCCGGAACGGCTTTTTGTTGTCAGAAGACCGGCTGCATTTCCCTCAAACTGGCCGTGTACCGCAAGCGCTCATGTGTAAATATCTCGCGCAGGACTACACATGGCTGTCGTCTTGCGGCATTTGTGACCCTGTCGTCACTGATTCCCGGTCCGAGTTTGTTTTCCTTAGTCCAATACACGATACGCAGCAATACGATAACTTAAGCTAACGTCATCGACATTTGCGACCGCCAGAGAAGGGGCCTCAAAAATAGCGAAACCGACTTTGGTCTATAAATAATGACTTCCCTATTGACACAAAGCACCAAGTTTAGTCGAAAGCATTATCATTAACTAGTTGAACCGCACGCTGACGCATTACAAACAGCGTGATCTTAAACACGGATGAGCTATGAAAACACACGAAAGGCGAAAGCACACTGGAAGGAGTTGTGTTCTGTCTGTGGGAGTTTCTGAGGCGCCCCGCAGCCAGACAACTCGATTACTTTCTCGCCCCGAGAAAAAAACTCGCCCGAGACCACCTCAATATTTTACTTCTGACGGCATCACCATGCCAGGCAAATTAGTTTGTATACTTATTCGTCCTGGCACAACTGTCCCGTGACTATAAGTATCAGTAGTCCGTTTCATTCCTGATCGCGAAGATGCCTGCGAAAATTTGCAACATAGTTAGCATCCAACGCCTGGTGAAGTCGTAATTACATGGTAATTACAAAGCACGTTTGCCGCTTAACTGCACACGCACACGCACAGTCATTAAGCGGGCACCAGACGATTTGAAACAGCGTCTTCCAAATAACGATTACTCCACGACAGCCTATTCCCGTTTGCTATAAAAGTGAGCACCGACTCGTTAACGCCGATAATAGTCGCATGCCACCGGAGAAAACAAGCGCACATGGACACACGTTCGTAAGGTGCACGCTCCGCTGCACTCACCTTCTTTCGGTGGCAACGATGTTGAAGACATGGCCTTGTGCCCCGCCGCTCCCCCTCAATTTTGCCCGGTCTGCCCGTATAATCATGCCTTCCTAATGATGGGAACGTCTCCCCATGACCACTGCGGGTCAAGCTGGAGAATTTGCACAGGCGCCATGATCTTTCGTTTATTACGATTGTAATGATGATTTCCTCAAACAATATGGCCCAAACCCACTATGGGGGAGTGACCAAGAAACAAGTAGTATTGCAAGAACAAAAAATATACGTGAAAATACAAAAAAAAGCACGATCTAGTTTCGATCTAGCTAAATAAACGTATGGGCGTACGGTAGTATACTTGCAAAACCAAAATAAGAAATAGGAAACTTAGAAAATATTAAGGAATATTAAAGAACGAGTGTAGTGAAGAGTATCTCAAAGACATATAACTGATTTTTTTTTTTTTTTTACTCGTCCGAGCGTTCGCCAAGGGCACCGTTTCGGAGCAGGTCTTGCGGATTCTGCGGGACAAGGACATCAAGTCGCACACGATCATTTGGTTTCCCGCACACATGGGGCAGATCGAGGGCGCCCCGCCCAACCTCAACGAGTCGGCCCACAGAGCTACGCGAGGAGTCGTTGACCGCGTAGCTACCGCGTGGCGCGGCGCTGATGTTATGGACAATCGGGACCCTCCCTCCTCATATAACGAACTTACCAAGCATTTTTACATGGGTCGGAGATGATATCCTCCGCCACATAGGAAACTAGGCAGACCACAGGCGTTGACACTCAGGTTACTCCAGGTCGCGGCATACCCTAACCCCGCACTGTTACGCAGAATCTATCCAGAGATATAATCGACCAATGTTTGCGAGCTATGCTCAGACCTAGCTGACTTGCAACACATGCTCTGGCGGTGTCCCGCGTTACGCGACGGCAAACGGCGTCACGTCGTCCAAATGGGAGGCTGCCCTAAGCAGCCCCGATCTTAAAGCACAGCTATAGGCTGTCCATCGGGCCCGCGACGCAGCAGAGAGGCTCGGCCTTTCTGTACCGACGTGGCAACGGCCCGCTACGTGCTAACGCGCGTTCCGAGGGACCTTAATAAATACCATTTGGAAATGTGCATTTATAATTTCATGAAGGAGAAACAAATAATTTCTCGGCTGGAGGTGACGAAGCGCCACAAGCTCCGTACCAGTTAGTGGCAGAGCTAGCGCTTTATCTGGGGTGCCCCACCCGTGACAGTGCGGCGCGACAAATCGCTCACTAACTCCTGTGAAGCGGGTTTGAATGCGCTGCTTTCTGATGCGAGCAGACGGTTAGTCACGTGACGTTTCATTTCTCATGGCATTTCTTTATCAGCCGGAAAATTTAAACGGGCAAAAAGTATCTGGCTGAAAACATGCCAGTTTAGGTTCTTTTCAATTTTCTACAAGTTCTTCATTGACAGCACGTCATTCAAAGCAGTAATTAAAAAATAACTAATTGCAATTAATTAAATGAATGGCATCAACAAAATAATTACTGGCGGTTGCTCTACTCGACTGTGAACAATATGCGCTTGGTTATCTTCGTATATAAAAAATGCCCCGTGCCTTTTTTGTTTAAAACGCGATGCATGGTAGCTTGGATACCCTGTATATAGCTAACATGTAACGTAAGTCTCACTTTGCCCCGAAATCTATAGCAAGTCCTGTTGCAATAATACTCGCAGATGCGCTTTCACCTTCCGTAACCAGAACAGTGTCTTCTACGCGTCTGATGACAAACATTGCCCGCGTCAACAATGATGATATTGCACTGCCTAAGGAGTTGAAAGGCTGATCAGTATAACAAAATTCCCGTCTTTTCGGACGTGCAATTTCAGCTGGAAATCATATATCCAAAAGGACCACCGAACACTCGATTCTGTTCGATTTCGATTCTGAAGTGTCGATTTTCGGAAAAAGATTGTATCTGCAACACGAGCGAAAAGTAGTACTGCTTTCCACTCGCGAGTTTTTTTTTTTTTTCTGATTAATGAGTTTTTCAGTGCTTACGCCAAACCATATCGTCCTTATTCTAGGAAAGCAGTTCGATAAACGGCCGATACCACCGACAGCTGTGCGCGCGAGAAGTGAGAGAGCGTCGATGCAGGACGTTCCGAGAAAACGACGGGGGGATTCACGGTGAAGCAGTGGCGTAGGCTCGTCTGGAGGTCGAGGTCCCGCGCGAACTTGTTCCCCCGCTCTTGACCTTCGTTCTCAGGGTAGTGGTCGAAAGAAATGAAGCATATCAACGTGGAAGAGTCGCCAGCTGAGTTGCGATGACATTAATGATCGTCGGACAAGTGAAAAGTTATTTTGCATGGCCACTGGCGCATATAGCCCATCCATTCACGGTGTATATATTCGTGCACCCAACTTGTTTTCGTCAGTTATGCCCAGTGGTTGAGAGGGGGAAAAAAGTTATAGGCGTTGAGCTGCGAGTGAATTGAATCCTCTGCTTATATACTTGGTGTGGTCTAAATGCAATGATAGTGTGACCCACTAAAAATTGTCATACCATTTAATTTTTTTTTTCAATACAGTCAGTGGTACTTTGGATTAATTTACGTATCTTTGACACATTAGTCTGCGATTTATTGTAATTCATGGCTGAAGGGGATAGAATATTTTATAAGCAACTCTGCACACTCCTGACAGGCGTTCACCAAGAACAGCTTCAGCTGCCTCCTCCAGGGAGTCCACCCGCCCTATCAAGATTCACTACAATTTTACTATTTAGGAGCTTGATGATTTCGCCATATATATTCTGGGCCTACTCAATACCTTAAAAGTTTCATTTCTATACGTCCATATTGTGCGGATTCCTTGAAAGTCGTCCCTTCACACATTGAAAACTGGACGAAAGACGAACACGGCAAAGAGTGGATGGAGCAGTTACCAGCTATCGCTACAAAACGCTGATTGAATCAAAAGCCGTTACAACAAGAAGCATAAGGAAAGCAAGTTTCTGAGCTGCATATTATTTGTCGTCAACGACGCTAAGTTGCTTGGTGGCCGTTTAGGGCGTGTAAGAGCAAACAAGTTCATGCCTGTGTAGCAGGCTTCCGGGAGCATAATGACAACGTGAAAAGGGCACCTAGTGACGGCTATGTACACAAATAGATGTTCATTGTAACAAATTCGTAGGTCGGTGGAGGGCAGCAGATCAAACGATATGACACGACCCATGGTTGAACCCACTGTAGGGAGCAAAACGTAGGCCTGCCTTGGTTAAAAAAAAAAAAGTTCACACGCACAAAATAAAAGTTTCAAAATTAAAAAAGAAAACCTATCACTTGTGCGAATGTGCTGCATTTCGCTACCGATCCTCATTTCTAACAAGCCTAATTCAGTCACTGCATGCAGGGCGAATCAATGTTGATTAGTAATTGGCACACAAGGCATGATTTTATTTGATTCATCATGCCCTTGTTCGTGGTTTGCCGTGTAGCTGCGTGGCAAGTGAAATATATAAGTCGCTCGTGGACAATGCTGCCAACTTTCTAGGGCGTGTCGCTAAACGGTGACGAAGTCGCTAAACTTCCGCTATATTTTGCTGCAATGTTGCTGGAATTGTCGCTAAAACTGTCCAGTCAATTTTTCACAATGTAGGTGATTTTGAACACTATAATATAGGCTAACATGGCGTAGATCTTCAAGTGAAACGAATCACGTTCATCTAATGCCCATACAGGTGACGAATAAACCATGAATTTATCAGAAGGGTGTAGAGGGCTTTCACTGTGCGCATTTACAAAACAACAGATGATGACAGCTGGAATTGTGCTCTTGCCTTCCGATTGTAAGGTGGCAAATTCAGCAAGGTTGAGAAACGCGTGAGTAACCTGATTTTCCAAGCACGAAAACGCATTTGATCAGGTTATGCCTGCAAATTTTCAAGTGTGCGGCGCTCCTGACAGGAGAATAAAGTTTTGCGGCCATGCCCTTCGTCATGTTAAGACATCGATGACCATTCCGCGACCTTTCTACAGGTCAAACACTGTGTTCTCACCCTTTCACCAACTAGAAAGCTGTACGCAGCTTATATTTTTAGGAAAGCTGCGAGAAAGGCTTTCAAACAAATGTTTTGAAACTGGTGCATTCAGTCTCAGGTGAACGCGTCCAGCCACTTCAACATACGTACGCCCTTACAAATGAAAGTAAAAATGTTTACTTGAAGGGGAGAAAATTACGGTTAATCTGTCTTTCATTATTCACCTCCTTCGTTCAAAATCTCATCATACAATTTATAATGTTTTGGTAACTTAATTTACTCACACGTTTGCGAAATTTCACCAATCGAACATTTTTAATGAAACTGCAGCACCAACTACGATAATGCACACCCCAATGGGTTTTATAAAGTACTTAAAAAGGAAAACATGCATTTGGTGAGGACAATGTACGAACCCGCCGCCTTCGGCTCCATTAACCGCAGTTTAGACCGCTGAGAGTATTGAATAATTCGGTTTAAAAAAAAAGCGTGTTACGAGTTATTTACTGTCGCAGAAGGATCTCTCTTTATCACATGCAATGGTTGATCAGCCGTAGCAATGCACACTCGCCGAAGCGGTGTTAGATTTCAGAAACGTGATCGGCGGCTGCTTCGACGTACCAGGAGCCTGCGGCATCTTCTTGATTCTTAATTGCTTCGCGCGTGTTTTCGGAGATCGGAGTACTTGAACGCAAGCCCACATCGACAATATTTACACTATGCAAGTTCGGCCCTTCCTTCGTCGACTCGCAGTGGAGCCCGTTGCATAAAAGTAAGTCCTTAATTAAGCCACTGTCTCTGAATTTCCAAGTATACTTTACTTTCGGCATCCTTCCCACCACGAGATCACGTGCACGAAAGCTATACTGCAGCTATCACCGAAAACTCAGTGAAGTTAGGAGATACCTGGTGGGACAAATGAAGATAACGGACGGCAGCGTACGACCACGTACGACCGTCGTGAGTAGAGGCCACTTTTGAATTATGGTCAGGGAGCACACGGGGCGTTAAGCCATTTTCGACCGCCTACTTCTAGCTCTTTATTGTTAAAGTGCGTTCTGGAAATTGTTTTTCAAGGAAACTTGCTTAACATTGTAGTAGCTAAAATGGGGCCAAATTGTCTTGTCGTGTCGCTAAAAAAGACGCTAGTCGCTAAATAGAAAAAAAATTATTGTCGCTAAACAGACCCAAAACTCATGAAATTTAGCGACAAAATCGCTAAAGTATGACAACACTGCAGCCGTACACTAACGCTATGTGTGTGCTCAAATATTTTTAATCTTGTGCCGTTAGCTTTCATTACGTTCGTTCGGCCGCGCTTAGAAGCGCTACGCTGAAACTGCCTATTACATGAGGGCGGTTCAGTGCAGTCGCCCTTCACTGTCGTACAACAATGTAACCGTGCTTTCTTTTTTTTTTTACGTTCGCAATGCTCGTAATACACATAAAAAAATATACCGTGGAAAAGCACGGGACGCAGATAACACCTTATCTTCTTTTATCGGAAGCCGGATGTGGCGTCGAGATTGAGCGTGGAGTTTATTTGCTCGCAATGAATTGGTTTGTTTGCCCAGTCCGGCGCGTGCCAGATATACCTCTGCTCGCGCAACAAATCTAGACTGTGTGCACTCTGGACGTGTACTTGTTTGTACCGGCAAGCCTTGTTCCTATCGCTAGAATTTGCTTTACAAGTATGCTTGAAGCTACAACGGCCGCATGTATCTACGTGACCAGTGACCCGTCGGACACTGATATTGGCTCAGTTTCGCGCGAAGCTCGGAGCAGCAGTGCAACTACGCTCACTCACGATAAAAGGATAGAAACCAGTTTTATTTGCGAATTGAAAGTTTACATCGTGGGATAGAAAGCTTGTATCGCGTTTTCTCGTGAATCCGCTTATCTGTAGCCTTTTATGTGACATATGTCATATACGCAGGCGCACTTCGTAACTTTATTTCCTTTCATTTCATTTACTTGAGTGTAAATGCAAATTATAGCAATACCTTCTATCCAGATGCATTAAAATTAAGGGTGTTTGAATGTTGAAACTTTCAATTCTAATCAAAAACGAATATTCGAGAAAAACGACCTGCGAATATCGACTCGAATAGCGAATTTCCTTTTTTTCATTTCTAAGCAAAGGAGAGTGTAAAGTTTGCGTGGAGTGCAGTGTAGCAAAAAGGGTTTATTTACGCTGTTTGACACATGCATGTGATGCCGTTTTCAACTGGGCGTCCAGTGAACTGGGGAGCTTGTAAATGATAAATAATTTCGTTTAGTTACCCGGTCTCCCATGACAATGGCAATCACGAAACGAGATAAGTGTACGCCGCCACACGCATGTCAAATATCGGGGACGTCGGTTGAAAGAGATGCACCCGGTATGAGATAGGCCAAATTCAAAATTGCTTTGTTTATATCGAGACGGCAAATTCATAGACTGCCTAATGGGGAGGCAATCTTATTGGATGACTGGATGTTATTAAGCTAGCTGCTCCAAGCGTTCGTCGAGGAAATGGTGCTTCTATGCAGTACGCGCCGGGGAATCATTCGCCGTCGTCGACTCTGTCGTAACACATTCAATGAAACACAGCTTTACACCGGCATATAAAGTGCTACTGGCGAGCCACCGCTCTTGGTGGTAGAGCAGTGTATCTTTTTTACTCAATAGCCTGGCAAGAGAACAAAAATTCAGGATCACCAGTCAACCTCTAGAGTCTGTAAAGGAGTACGTTTATCTAGGTCAATTACTCACAGGGGACCCTGATCATGAGAAAGAAATTTACAGAAGAATAAAATTGTGTTGGAGTGCATACGGAAGGCATTACCAAATCCTGACTGGGAGCTTACCACTGTCATTGAAAAGAAAAGTGTGCGATCATTGCATTCTACGGGTACTAACATATGGGGCAGAAACTTGGAGGTTAACAAAGAAGCTCGAGAACAAGTTAAGGACCGCACATAGAGCGATGGAACGAAAAATTATAGGCCTAACGTTAAGAGACAGGAAGAGAGCGGTGTGGATCAGAGAAGAAACGGGGATAGCCGATATTCTAGTTGACATTAAGCGGGGGAAAATGAAGCTTGGCAGGCCATGTAATGCGTAGGATGGATAACCGGTGGACCATTAGAGTCACAGAATGGATACCAAGAGAAGGGAAGCGCAGTCGCGGACGGCAGAAAACTAGGTGGAGCGATGAAGTTAGGAAATTCGCAGGCGCAAGTTGGAATCCGCTAGCGCAAGACAGGGGTAATTGGAGATCGCAGGGAGATGCCTTCATCCTGCAGTGGATATAAATATAGGCTGATGGTGATGATGATGATTTTAAGTACTCCTTACCCGTCAAGAAGAATGTCTAAATCCACCAGCATTAAAGAGTACGCTTATATGACTGGGGACTATGCGTTTTACTGGGCCATTTCTTTGATTGTATTTAAAATATTTTCAACTTTTGTTACTTGCTTTTGCAGAGTGCTTCGTTAACATGTGAAGAAAGATGACAACATGAAATAAGAAAGAGAAAAAAAGCATTTGCCTATGAGTGGACGCGCCTGATTAATGACGTCTGAAGCCAGAAGACTCGTCCGCGCGAACTACGAGTCTGAGTCGCAATACCTGCATATAGTCGCCCACGTCACTATAAACTGTGCGCCTATAGTGTTTGCGTGCTACACAGTGAAGTCGATTGAGCCTACTATTTTTTTCACACTCTTGCAGTACAAAGTGGAACTAATCACTGCTGCGCGTTTTCTGAGTTAAACACAGCCGTACTGCTTGGCTCTAATAGACAAAGGCCGGCAAACTCACGCACGAGTCAAGTCATCCAGACTCATGCCGACCCATGAATCTGAGTGCCCGCCTGAGTAGAATTATGGTGGGTCCGAATACTAGTGAGCCCAGATGAGTAGAATTCTTGTCAGTCTGCAGAGTCCGAATGAGCCCGGCTGAGTAAATGTTGAGTCTGAGCCAGCCCTCAGCAAAGAATATATTTTGCGAGCGAGTCTGAGAGAGCTCCGTTAATTTGGCTGACTTGTTTTTGTTTTGGTTTTATGGGGGTTCTTTTTCGTGCCTTTAATTCGGCAATCGTGGCCGTTGTCGTCGAAGATGCGAGTGCGTGCAGTGCAGGAGAATGTATCAGTCACTTGACTACAAGGACGGCTGGGAATGAGTAATCACCAGAGATGAACAAATCGAATGATAACTCGGGAGACGGCAACAACTGAGTTTGACTTGCTGTGCGTGTTTTCTGGGGGTATCCGACATGCACGCCGTAATCAACAAAGGGTACCAAGATAAGCAGTTTCCCGCAACAACAAGAACGCTGATTTGAGCTGCAATCCCCGACATGATAGACTACGCGCAGCAAATTTGTGTGACTGTATGTGTGCATCATGAAGGCATCGCAAGCGTACTTGTCTTACCGTAAATAACGCGCTTTTCCAGACGAGAAAGGTTTCAGCTATCATTACCGCCACAGTGGAAACCTACGAAATACGATCTTTTTCATTCAGTGCGAAGCCAAAGGTTCTCTTGCTTTGCGAGTTTATCGCGAGGTTAACATGTAATTTTAGTGTGGCATACAAAAGTATCTTGTCTGCGTGCGACACACCCTGCCAATGTGTAAACTTGCGCGTGTAGCCGACCACTTTGAAACAAGCGAATCGTACTGAAGAAATTCAGTTCATATAGGTCATCTTTCTGGGGTTTTTCTTGCCAAAATCAGTTCTGATTATGAATCACGCCGTAGTGGAGAGCTCCTGATTAATTCTGACCACCTGGGGTTGTTTAACGCGCGCTACAACGCAAGCACACGGGCGTTAGTTCATATAGGTCAGTATGTGTGGTTATTGACCTGTGTTCTTCGTGAACGTGATATAGCCGCTAATAAATATGCCACTGTCCAGCTCAAAAGTAATATGTAGATTATCCAGTCAATTATTTTTGCTAATTTCCATCACCTCACGGCAGCGACGAACTTCTTTCAACATGAGCGCGTATCGGCGAACGAAAGTCATGGAGCGCGGAGGTACAGGGGGTGGTCGCAATGTGGTTTTATAAGCGGAGCTCGTGCTAAATTTTTTGGTTGTCACCGATTGTAGGAAATGTTGGCGACGCTCTCATTTTGAGCGCTGCGCTATAAAGTAACATGACATTGCAGCAATCCGAACAAGACACAGTGTTCATAAGAAAATGGAGGCTTCAAGTTACCAGCAGGGAGAGAACAAGGGAAGCCTCACAAGAGGACTCATCATCGTAAGGGCAGCAACTGCGTTCCTTGGGTGTCGTTTATACACGTAGTTCAATTCCTGCCAAGGGTTGAGGGTCATAAGCGGGTACGAAAGGGCGCGAAAGAGGTGACACTACATGTTGTGGAAGTTACAAGCGATACGGCCGACGACTGGCAATACTTAGGAGGGAGTTATTGGCGTATTTTTCCCATCCATTATTATTTATCCAGCCAGCCATACGTCGGCAATAGGCGGGCCATGTTTGGTGTCCAACCACGCTGGTGCATAATCGGTCAGAGACCTCGGCCCAAGAACGCAGTAAGACCATTTCCCCATTTCCTAGCACGCCGGCTAGAATGCGAAGTTGCAATAGCACTGTGTCGCGACATAAGGCCGACGTAGTGCGGTCGCGGTCGCAAACAGCAATTAGTCGACAGTTTTGTTTTAGTGCGAGATTTCTGAAATACCTACATTATAACCATACGCTATACCAGCTACGCAGCTCAAGTGTACTCGATGTCTTGCGCAATAATTTGATTAATAATTTGTGATTTGTAATTTGTGAATAACAAGCAAAAACTTCTGATTCGTCACACCGCAGCCTCGAGAGCTGTCGTGGTTCAAGAAACAGGGGATATATCGTATACTGGGTGTCCCGCGTTACTTTTTCATATTTCGCGTGATTTCTCAGGCTTGGAGAAAGGACTGTTACGTAGCACGTATTGAGCAACAGAAAGCTGGATCGGGAATCTTTTAGGATAGTCTACAATTCTCCCCTTGATGCCTTTGCTCTGAATATAATGTTTGAGCAGTTAACTAATAATCACTGATTATGTAATTAAGCGAAATAGATTACACGCAATACACCCTGCACTGTACTCGTACAAATGCCCCCTTTGCAACGACTACGCTTCCCTATATCACACCACATGGGCATGCCCCAAAATACAGGTAGTCCCGCATATACCCAACCCCACACCCGAGCAGTGGGAGGCCGTGCTGACTAGCTCGGACCCTCGTGACCAGCAACAACTGGTGCGGCGGGCCCGGGAGACAGCAAGAGCCGCAGGAGCCCTGGACCGAGGGCACCTCCCAACACAAGCAGGAAGACGCCTGCTTGTTTTTGTTTTCTTAATAAATGTTTTTCCTCCTCCTCCTCCTCCTCCTAAGCGAAATGAAAAAAATTGTCTGATTTGCTCCAAGTGACGGCAAACAACATTACCTCCTCCTGTCCAGCTAGTGACACTTGTATATATATATTTTAATTTTGACCCAGGTTGCGTGGGACACATAGCATATTTGCTGCACTTTCGATCACCATATACTATAGATATACGTTTGCCTGTAAGAAGTATTTCTTCTTCACATTGTCGCGTCAGTCGGAGTACAGAGCTTAATATGAGATTCTATGGCAAGAAGAGGTACATGAAGGCAGCGATAAATGCACCACGCGAAAGATGAATAAGTAAATAAATGTACGATGAGATGTGCACGGGGACTCAATGCTTATCGAAACGAAGTGTCCGGGTCTACTCAAAAGCGTGTTCTTTTGATTTCGGACATATCAGAGCCACCCAAGAAATTATGTCAAGCCCCGCAACAACTGGCAGCCGTCGTGAGGTAGATGTCGATCCCCAAGTTATGTTGGCAAGCTATGTCCTACCAGTTCTTCGTCGGCCACTAGCCATCTATCCAAGGCTGGGCAAGAAGATTTGTTGTTTACCGATTGGGTGAGTCGTTTCTGTCTCCTAAAAAAATATTGCTACTAGTTGTCCGTCGATTCAGTCCCCACCGTGCCACCACATAATTGGACTATGATACCATACTTGAGCGGCTGCCGCATCATAAGGTCCGTGGTGTGGCCAGCGACTGCTGCGCCACCCCACGGAAGCTAAAGCTTATCCACGTCGATAAGCTAAAGTACAACTCCTTGTAAAGTACATCTGCAAACTTCAGTTTCAATCACAGTGCCATATTATTTTGAAACAGCTTGCGGCTCTGTCGCGAATGGCTTGGGAGTCACTGGTGGCCCTAGGCGGACATGACAGGAAGTACCCACTATCCGAAAGGCATCGACAATAGTAAGGGCGTGCAGGACGCAGAGACGCGGGAAGTGATCAATCACCGGAGGTATGTCGAAAAACGCATGTGGCATCCTGTACGCACCGTTTTATTACTCGTAATTTATCCCCTAACGCATAGTAAAATGTTCGGCGCTGTACATTAACTCGGGCGGTTTAAAGTGGAATGCACTACGACAAATGCGACAAAAGATAAAGACGATATATGAAGAGGCTCTGGCAACACTGTCTGACGACGAGTTTCGAGTCCCTGCTAACAGATATGTAACAGTTTTTCATAACTTTTGAATCGTTGCCTTCGCAAAAGTTCACCGTTCGTGGGGTTCACCGTTCGAGTTAGGAGCAATGAATGGGACACGAAGTGATGCAAAAGTTATTTTGGGTGTTTCATGTTTGGACCATGGACGACAAAACACTGATGCTATGGCCTTCTTGGCAGCTAACACAAGGTCGGCAATAAAGCTTTTGCCGTATACACCGGCAAAGCATTTAAACCGAACGTCCGCTCAAGGGATTACATTTGACTGTCCTCAGGTCTCCGAATATCAGAACGAAATGAAACACTCTTTGGGGGTGTCGAAATTACAGACAGGGGAGGCTTCTTTCCTTGATAAGATTGAAGGGGACACCGGAGTCACTGGACGTGGAGTCTTGCGATCCAATAATGAAAGAACAACACTACTGGGATAAGGAAGGAACGCGCGTGTCTTCGCAAGGAAAAGAAGGTGAACTTTCTGCTGCGGGCTCACCATGGCGGTATCTGGAATTCGGGGCAGCAGAGGGACCACTTGTTGCGCTCCGACACCAGCAGTGCGACAAAGGAATTTGCTCGTGGAGGGCGTACCCCGCCTAAATAGGTGTCCGGTGTGCACACGGCCCGAAACCCCCGGAGAGGGCTATCCCTCTCTCGTCGTGTATACATACTCCTGTACGTGGGGGTGGGGAAAGCAGGAAACAAGAGTCTATCGATCTTCGGGACTGTATAGTAAGAGCGCTCCCGCTACGGGGCACGTGAAGGTTGCCCTTCAAATCGGCCAGTGCGGAGAATCGGTCCCCGCTCCCGCGGTGGCCTCTCTCCTCTCTCTGGACCGCCTCTGTTATCCGCCGAGTGCGGGAGAGGAACTCGAACAAGGAGGAGTGTGATGGAGGAGAAGGAAAACACCATTTCGTCAGAAAACAAAAACAAAACACACACACAAAAAACGGCGGGGTCTGCTGGCTCTCATCCGGATTGTGGCAGCCCGCCGCCGGTTGAGAGAGTCGGAGGGGTTGGAAGGGGAGGGGGTGTCCGGCGGAGATGGCCAGCACGTGCCCGGAGTCCCCTACCCCCCGCGCGTATTGTCGATAACGGCTCTCCCAAGAGCGAGAAATTGCCAAGAAAGAGACTACACCGAATGTGCGCACAGCCAGCTGTCCTCAGTTCACACGGTCTGATCGAGCGCCTACAAAAGCGCTACGAGTTTGGTTTCGGGACCGTTAATCGCTTGTTTTGTACCGGGCCTTCCAGCATCGTTGATGCGAGATGCTCTATAGTGAGGTTGCATAAGCGTGCAACGAGAGAGTCTGCTCGTCTTTTCACGTGTTGGCGCAGCGGCGACGGCGGAGAATGGTGACCTTGGGCAGCGTACCAGCCGAGCTGGGACAACGTGCAAGCCGGCTCTGGCATTGCGTGAGACGCGCCGACCGCCTCGGCACACGGCACCTGAGGTGGGGATTCGCTCAGACCTGCAATTTGCTCGCGTTTAGCGAGCAGCGCACGTGCGTCGTTCGTTGCACCGCGCGCACGCTTTCGCGAGCTATAGAAGAGGCTCCCCCTGGGCAGCGTTTGGTGCTGCTAACATTGAGCGACCCAGTCGTCTGCTCGAACCATGGCTCGAGCAGACGAAACAATCCTTTGGGCGGTTCAATGGCCGCCCGGCTCGAGTTTGCGTCATCCCGCTATCTCTTTGCGGGCGTTGTATATTCGTCGTTCTGGGATTTATTGCATCCGATGCGCGCCGCTGTCACCCGCACGTTCTCCCCATGTTTCCGATCGTACAACTGTTATGAGGAGCAGAGGTTATTACCCTACCAACTATCGTCGTCAGCGCGATATTTACCGCTCGTTAAAAATGGGGCAGTTTCTTCGGGCCTCTCGTCGAGCAGCACAGCTCGAAACGCACACAACAGCGCAGCTTTGCCTCAAAACTGTTTTAGAAGTGTGAATGCGTAAATGGATTAGCCAGTGAACGCGTACGCCATTCGTGCACAAAAAAAAAAAAAAACGAAAGCCAGCACAATTGCGTTTCTACATTTGACAACAGTGCAGCTGGGTGGCAAGTACAGAGAGTTGGAAGTCATTCGTTAGACACAAGCCTAAAATGTCAACACAGTTGCTTACGTTTCATTAGGCTCCTTTCATTTGACAGCAGAGCAGAGGGGTTGTAACAGATTCATTAGACCCCCGCCCCACCATCCTTAGTATGTCAATACCTGTCAACAGTGCGACGTTGTTAGTTGATCCGAGAAGAACACACAGCGCGTGGCCGCTCTCAATGGATGCCTCTGTTCCGTGTGTGGCAGGTGGTGTAGACGCTTCGTAGAAAACGCGCGAAGAAAGACTTATGACACCACAATCACTGCTCACTAACAAGCCAATCACATAATGCGCTATAGCACAGCGACGAAATGAGAACCACGTGACGTACTGCGAATCGCTCGCTCAAGTCACTCGGAGAATGAGAGAAAAAGAAATACAAGGTGGTCTTATCCCCAACGCTCCTGATCGATCACAATCTTGTTGTAGTTTAGGCATTGTGTTAACGGCTAATCACCAAAGCAAGCAAGGTCGTCTTTACGAACGCCGTAGCCTTTGAGCCCCTGCGGCGGTTCGTATAGGGACGTTTGTGACCACAATCGCAGCGACTCGCTACATCTTTGCCTGTGCGCTGGCGTCCTTCGTTGTTAGGCAAACAAACAAGACAAGATCCTCAAGATATCATCGTATCTCTGCGCGCACTCTGCCTAGACACGTTACCCGAAGATAACGCGCCATCGTCTACTGTCCGCGGGCACTCAGCGTGTGTGTTTGGTTGCACTTGCAGATATAGCGGTCTCTGCGTGGTTGACTTTGGTATTCGCGAATAAATCAACGGGGCATGGCATGAGTGTAATTTTAAGCGTATTGTTGAGATACAAGAAGACGGGGGTGTAGATTAGACAGCAAACGGGGGTAGCCGATATTCTAGTTGAGGGGGGGAAATGGAGCTGATCTGGCCATGTAATGCGTAGGTCAGATACCCAGTGGTCTATATTAGAGTTACAGAAGAGGTACCAAGGGAAGAGAAGCGCAGTCGTGGACGGCAGAGAAGTAGGTGGGGTGATGAGGTTAGGAAATAATTTGCAGGGACTACTTGGAATCAGCTAGCGCAGGACAGGGGTAATTGTTGCCATGCGAAAGAGTAGCCGTCATCATTATAGGGTGACTACATCTCTTTCTTTTATTTTCATTTCAATAAAAACGGGGCAATTGAAGATCGCTTGGAAAGGCCTTCGACCTGCAGTTGACCTAAATATATGACGATGATGATACTGCGCGAATATGCAGATACCCGTATCGCTTCGTGACGCTAGAAAGGTTTTGGCGCAGTCAGCAGGCACATTTGGTCTCATACCACGTGTTTCTGCAAAGGCTGCTCAAGTTCAGTACAGCTCATATTTGTACGTCGAAATGTCCAGGAGTTTGGTGTCTAAAGGCAAGCTAAAATGCCGGACGTGTTCCTGGTCGCCTATGACGCACTAAGCATGGGCAACACAAATGAAAACTGATTGCAACACTTACAGACGTTACAAGGGTTTAATCACTGCATTTGCAGATGTGACAAGGGCCAAATAATAACAATAATATGTAGCCACGAAACGAACACTCACGAATGAAAATTAAGTTCCCGAGCATGTTTACATGCGTGCTACTGCCTGTGACTTGAATAACTTTTTAAAAACGTAACCGATTTCGTATCTATTAGTTAGATATACACAAGAGGGAAACGATGAACTCAGAAATGCTGATGTGACATATGCAAACGTCTGAGCGCCATAGAATGTTCTACTTCTAGAGGCAATAAACTGTAGATGTCACAGAAAAACAGAATCACGCAAGCGATTGAAATTGGCGTTTTCGAATGAGTTATAAAACGTATTGTTCGCATATCTGCTGTTAATGTAATAATTAAAAACTTAATAAATTTGCGATCACAAACTAATTAATCATGAACAGTACAAAAAACTGGACGCTTTAATTTGCTGCTAACAACACATGGTTGGTTTCGTTCGTTTAGAAAGCTTGGCTTTGTTTTTCTTTTTACTCGGTGCATAATAGATGCAACACTCTGTATAATTCTGCTCTCCAAACTTTCAGTTAGTTTGACATCGGCTCGCTGCAGAGCATTCTAACGGCATTAGATGTATCGTTGACGACGTCGGCATTTATTTTTGCTGTTCCTCGTAGACGACGCAAGTGTACCTAAAAGAGCGGTGTTTTACAACACTTTAACGTGAACTTCTCTTCCTCGTTCCTTTGGCGTAAGAGCAGCTGCGTAGCTTCGTGTGCGAAATTTCACAGGAAACTGTAAGGAGCTGCTTCTGATAAAGTTTTCTTTTTTTTTTTACTTGTATATAACTGAAAAGCGCACACCTGCAACACGTGCTCTGACAGTAGATAAAGGCGTTCTGTTGCATTATACAGTTGTAGCGTGTCGCGTTATCGTAAAGTTGTTTCCGATGGCAGATGGTCATGTGTTATCCACTACATGTTTTATCGGTCGACTTTGTGCGAAGTCGTGCATGTTCCGAGGCGCGAAAGCTTTCTCACGACTGTCCCAGTTTCTACTAGGCGTTCATTTCTTTACTGACAATGATTTTTTTTTTTAGTTGCCTGCGGCAGATAGCACAATTCCTTGAACTGGATTTCTCGCAGTGGCAGATATTATTTGAGCTAAATGTGCACTATTGCTCCACTTACTTTTCTCACGAAACGCCGCCGTTTTACGCATTGAATTTCAGAAGTAATTGGAATTTCAATGTGTTTCACCGCAATTTGGGTAAGCATATATATCTCAACTGGTGTCATCCTCAGAATTCGTTTCAAGTGAATAGACCTCGTGAACTCATCGGCGATAATTTGTAAATGACAATATGTGCCGTAATGTAATTAGTTAAAATTTTTGTTATTTGGTCAAACAATTCATTTCTACTTCTCGTTCAAGTAATGTCCGTCTCTCCAAGATATCCATTCGAATACTAAGTAGAATTGTGGTACCTACCATAGGCGATTTCTAAACATTTTTGTCAGTTAAAGGAAAGTTCTGCAGAAAGCATCGACGATGATTGTCAGTGTAAGCGCGTTAGTGTCAGCTTGATTGCCAGTGTCAGCCTGAACGAACCAACCAACCAACCAACCGACCAACCAATCAACCGACCAACGAAAGTTCACGCACGACAGTCCCCCCACCACTCTCTCCTCTTCCTCACACCTCCCCGCGATCGCGCGACAGCATCCCACAGTTTAGGCGTATGCAGCAGATCGAAGGGCTCAATAATGTCGTCCATTTTTGGAGTACATGAGAAAATTTCCCGATGAAAGGCTGTAACCATGCGGTGTCTGGTGTCTGAAGGCGGGTTGCAGCCGATAGGAAAATGCACTGTATTTGGAATCGACTGCTGCGTTCAGACAGAACGTTAATCCACCATGTTTGACGCACCTACACCTGCACTATGAAGGACTTCGTAATGGAGGGCTTCCTAAATAGCGCCTAATTCAAAGCCCGAGTTTACTTCTTGCATTGCGCACTTTTGCAAAGAAGCCAAGGAAAGCATAGGAAAAGTTTACTTGTTTTATGTGCAGCGTCAAATTATTTATTGGCGATGGTTGAGTTTATAACAAATATTCTTGATAAAAGAAAAAAAAATAATGGGAAATTAATGTGGAATGTAAGAACAACTTACCGCCGGTGGGAGTCGTACAAACTTCTGCATAACGCGTTCTTGAGATGCAGAGTTGATAAATACGCTCTTCTTCAGAACCTACGATGGAAGGACCTTCCACATGCTTGACTGTACGCCTTGTGTTTCCAGAAAGGTCTGTTATAACCTGCAAGGGGAAGTTCCACGTCTTCTTGCATTCCGTAGAGCGACTGATTTGATGGAAATGTGGTAACGTATCGCAGTGACGCTGCAAGAGGAGGTCAGGCGAAGCAAGTGCTGCCTCGATAGCCAGGCTAAACTAGGAGCCGCTGGCTAAACGCGCCTATTTCTATATGCGACCCACCGCTACCATCCATAGTTCAATAAACAAAACAGTTAAACAGTTGATTTACCTTGTGGTTTTCTTGGCGTCCTTGTCGGTTGCATTCATATGGCTGTAACTAAAAAAAATCACCGCCCCCCACCCCCCCCTCCCCCTCCATGAAGAATTTCGCTCAATTCTCTGTACGTGTGTCTTTCACGGCACTTTGCGGTTTCAGTCTCGCAATGCCCAACCAGGAATAAACAATGGTGCGTCGCTAAAGTCATGCGATGTACTACTTTGCAGCACGATAGCGGCAGCGTGTGAGACAGGGAAGGAGGCCCCCGCCGAGGCTCTGCCTTCCACCGTTGAGGTGGCTGTGATCGGAGGTGGCGCCGTGGGCACCAGCCTCACCTACCACTTGGCCAGGATGGGCAACCCGAACGTCGTGCTGCTCGAGAAAAGCGAGCTGACGGCAGGCTCAACATGGCACGCGGTATGCCACCCCATTGATTGATTGATTGATTGATTGATTGATTGATTGATTGATTGATTGATTGATTGATTGATTGATTGATTGATTTAGTATATCAACGGACTCCCGGCCAATTGCTCCATCTTTAAATCCTCCTGATGTATCGTATTTGCTTTAGAGCAGGACTTTTTTTTTTTTTTTCGCCTGACTTTTTTTTTGTCTGTATTGATGTGCTTCAGTTTCAGTTTATTGCACACTATATAGTTGCAAAGTGGGGATCATACGTACAGAGTGAGGCCCCAGAGTCGCCTGATTCTCCTGATTCTAAAGGACACCTCCCGTTGTTATTGTATAGAAAACCTAAATACCATACGACTGTTACACGAGGTGGTATCAAAAGATTTCGAGACTGCGCTCTGTTTTGAAGAAAGTTATTTATTTATGTGCATTCAAACGTTCTAACCTTCGAAATAGTCCCGTCGCACAGCAATACAGCGCTCCCAGCGCTCCTGCCAATTTGCGAATATGTCCTGGAAGTCTCTTTTCCGGAACGAATCCTTCTGCGATTCGAGCTGGATTTCGAGCTGGTCAAAATGACGACCTTTGAGTTGGGCTTCTAATTTTAGGAAGAGAGCGAATAAAGCGGAAGGGAATCCTTAGCAATTATCTGTCTTTCACGTCGAAGGTCATCACTACGGACGAAACTTAGGTGTACGGGTACTACTACCCTAAGACGAAACAACAAGCGTCGCTGTGAAAAAGCCCAGCATCTTCACGATCGAAAAAAAGAAGAAGAAAAAAAGGCTAGGGCATGTCCGCCGCTCGGCAAATTGTACGCTAATCGTGTTTTTCGGCATTCACGCTATTGTGTATCTGAAACTCGTTCCAAATGGCCACACTATGAAAAGCTAGTTTTACTGCCAAGGTTTAGGGCGTCGAGGAGTTGGATTCTGCCACGACGACCTGTCACCCTGTCACACCCTGTCACACCCTGTCACACCCTGTCACACCCTGTCACACCCTGTCACACCCTGTCACACCCTGTCACAGATTCACCCTGTCACAGATCACTCCACGCACGCGAGTCTTTCACCGGAAACAGCATGGTCTCTACCCTACTTGTCAGATTCGGTTCCTGCTTATTTCACTCTCTTACCAAAATTACGAACTCAGCTCAAAGGTTGCCATTTCGGCATGATCGCCTTAATCAAGCTCGAATCGCAGAAGGGTGCTTCGACTCCTTCCGGAAAAAAAAGATGCCCAGGACATATTCGCAAGCTGGCAAGAACGTTGGGAGCTCTGCATTGCTGCGCAAGGAGACCATTTAAAAGGTGACAGTGTTCTAATGCAACAGAAATAAATAACTTTTTTTTTTAACAGAGCCAGTCTCGAAACTTTTTGAGGCAACGTGTTTCCGGAGTAGGTAACTAACACGAAAAATTACTTTAATGACAAAATACTGTTGTTTCTTTACCTGTTGATTAAATTTATTGGTCGAGGCAACATACTGTTTACGGCTAAATCTTACCTGCGGTGAGTACAGGTATATGTAATTTAGCAACTTAAAGGCCCTTTCGGACAACTTTTGAGCGAGGTGCTGTAGTAACTTTATTTGGTTTCCCTCAAGTTAATTTTGCTTTATACGCTTGTATCACCTATGGCTTTTAGAATGAATGAATGAATGAATGAATGAATGAATGAATGAATGAATGAATGAATGAATGAATGAATGAATGAATGAATGAATGAATGAAATAACTCTTCACGGCAGATGTCTCATTGGCGTCGATTGTGCAGGCAGGCCTCGCGGCGCTCTACAACCCGGGAATCAACATGAAGAGGATCCACTACGACAGCATCAACTTGTTCGCAGCACTTCAGCTCGACACTGGACGAGTAGGTGAAGGGACGAGTACACTGTCTTCTCGGGGTTTCGTCGCGAACAGAATGGCTGAACTTATGCTGATCGACCGATTGTTTCCAATGCACCGAGGCAGCAGGGCTCCAGAATAAGCATGCTTACCTGGAATTAATTAACCTATCATGAAATCTCAGAACAGGGATGACTAGGCAG
This sequence comes from Dermacentor silvarum, assembly GCF_013339745.2. Taxonomy (NCBI): domain Eukaryota; kingdom Metazoa; phylum Arthropoda; class Arachnida; order Ixodida; family Ixodidae; genus Dermacentor; species Dermacentor silvarum. The sequence goes on along the minus strand of NC_051155.1, from coordinate 216,864,815 downwards.
CTACGCAGCGCTTGTCGATACAACAAACAACAAAAATTTTTTAAAATAGAGATCCAAAACGAGATTCTCCGTCATGTGGGAAACGAGACCAGCACCACTTTTGTCGAGATCGTAAAGGTCAGAACCAAGTTAGAACTCCCACGCGAAACCCTCCACGTGCTTAGAGCACGCGATGCAAACGTCAATTTGCAATTTGCATGCGCCCATAGGATGTGTGCCAGGTAATTGCGTTATTCGAATGAGTACCTCTTACCAGCAAAAGTTCCACGTGCGCGAGGCCACCTTGCGTGTGAGGGCTGTAATGGAAAACCAGAAAATAAATCACATAAGGGTGGGAAAAACGGCCTTGTTGTCGAACCACCCGACGACGAGGTCACAGCAGCGAAGACATGAAAAGCGAAATGATATGTATAGAACCTGAGCGAACCCTGCGAATATAAGATATATAACCAGGCGGGAAAAGTGCGGGATCAACAAGTCCAGTTGAACTGAAGCCGCCGGTGGTTACGAGGCTGCCGGGTGTCGAACCGCTTCTTAATACTTGCGATGAAGATACAAGGCGTCGGGCATAAAGAAATCGGAAAAGGTGAAGAAAAAAAAGAATGTCCATTAGAAGCAGGGTTGATAAAACGCACCTGCGCCAAAAAACCCGTCCCTCTCCGCAAATAGTTATTCAATAGCAAAACATATAGAGTGTAACCGGCTTCCACACTCAACTCGAGGCTGTCTTGAGCACAAGTTGTGCGAATAAATTACCGAGGCGCACGTGCTGTCAGAGATTGGCGAGATTGGTCTGTTTTAAAAGTGCAATATATACCAAACGTAGCGTAGCTTAATATTTCTCTTATATTTGCACTTTAATAAAGCTGTTTCAGTGTATCACAGCTTTGACGCTCAGGGTATGACGAATGGCGTACAGATTTCAAATCTTTGACTGGCTGCAGGACCTTGGCTTTCACCGTCCGGGCAGTATCCGGCTGGCGTCGGACCCGATTAGGATGGACGAATTTCGGTACCAGATGCAGCGGCAGGGCTGGAACAAGGCGCCGCAGAAGCTTATCACCGTCGACGAAATCAGGCAACATGTGCCCTTCATCAACCTGGACAAGGTATATGTGCTTCGGCACGCACCATACGGCTCATCTTCGTTATGCGCCTTCTCTTGTACGGAATTAGCCTGTGGGAACTGCGACACATCATGGATGGCTTGAGGCAACAAAATAGGCTGTCCACTTATCAAATTAGCAAGAACATATGTGCCTGGTATCTTTGAATTTGTCTTCCCAGGCATAAGCATGCGGACTCTTCACAAATCACTCCCGATTCCACGGAACCTTATTGATGTTCCTTGTCTGGAAGGAGACTCGGCTTTCATTCATTCATGACTAGGCACTGACTAGGCGAGCGCGGCGCTCCTGTTAGCCAGGCGCGCGACTAGTCACGTGGTCAGGCGGCGACCCAGCTGCGGGGAGCGCATGCGCCAAGCCGGCGGCGGCGGCGGAGCTCAGCGCGGCGAGTCACGTGATGCGTTGCCAAGACTGCGGCACAGCTGAGGTCAAATGAAGGTCAAATTGCTGGCGACGGTGAAACATCCGCTCGACTATGTTAGTAAAGCTTTCGCTTTAAAGAGAATGTACAGATCCCACGGACAGCGAGCCAGTAAGGCAAAATGGCGCATTACAAGAGACGCGCTGCAGATTTCAATGATGAACGCGTACCCCAGCCATCATGCTGGACCTTGCAGAGAAAGTGGATTCAGCATCAACGTCTTTTGAATCACTTGGCACATAATGCCCGGGTGGCCTGAGCCCGGGCCAGCAATCTCGCAGGGTGTTTTTGTCATTAAAGTTTTTTTCCGTCAGTCCCGAATCACAAAACACAGCGCGCAGTAGAACTTTGACTTGACATTGCAGGAACGCGCCACGATGACACTAGCGCGATTAGAGACACGCAGTTAATTTCGGCGAACAACGCATCCCCTAACTTGAAACTTTTACCTTCATCGTCAGTGAAAATATGCTCTCGCTCGCTTTTCTATACGTAAATTGTTGCTATGCGACGTGCTTAACGCGCTAAGCGTCTCAATGTTCTGGCTTGCACAATAGAAATTCGTAAAGGCGCTTTATTCCGTCATTCTACGCATGCCTCCGTGGTCACATATTCTGCCAGGCAGCAACACACTTACATACAAACTGCAGAGTGGCGGAAGATAACCAAAGAAAGCTATCGCTTTAAAATGTGGTTCCCGCCTATCGCCCAGGTGCTGGGCGGCTTGTACAACCCGGCGGATGGCCACATCGACCCGTACTCCCTGACCATGGCCATGGCCTCCGAAGCGAAGCGGTACGGGGCGCGCATCTTCCAGGGTACGGCGGTGCTGGGCCTCCGCAAGGACCACAAGGACAACCGATGGCTCGTCGAGACAAGCCGAGGTCCCGTACGTGCGAAGCACGTCGTCAATTGCGCCGGTGAGTCGTTGAACAGAAAAAGAATTTCTGAGAACTGTCTATACTAATGCGTAAGCATTCTTTGGATCGGCTGTAATTTCAAGTTGGCCCATCCTCAAATTCCAGTTGCACCCCCCCCCCCCTCCCCAGTTATAGGCTTCCCAAGCATTTTCTATGGAGCCCTATGTATTCCTTCTGGTAAGGTGTCACACTTATCGCGTTACGGACACGATGTTGCTAACGAAATTTCCGGGGTACTCGTCAGAGAATGCTTATGCATTAACATGCTACGCATTAAAATGAAGGGGTTAGGAAATGCGTTACAGCGACGGGGGAAAATAAATAATGTGAGCTATGTGCGAAGGAGGTTAAAGTGAAATAGAAGGTCCCATTACAGCCTCTGACCTCGGGATCTCCTCCTGTGTATCAGTATATTGTATTATACCTTTTTTTTTTCCTAATAAACCTCATTATTTTCTTTAAAAAGGCAGTTAACAGTGATGACTAGCGAAACTTGGAGAACCGTCGCGCCACTTGTGGTACGTCAGCTTTCCTTTTCTCGGTTGAAGATGCAGCGGAAAGAAAGGATACGTATTTTGAAGTCTCGCAGGGAAGCATCAACAATTCTCAACACACCATCCTACACGCATTCGAGAGAGGACGCCTCAATCATACGAAAAGCACAAACACACACATTACTCACACCACACTATACGCATTATATTAACAGGGACCCAGGCTCCCCCACTTGTAAACAGTGCGGGGCCTATCCATCAAATAAACACATCGTGTGGGAGTGCCCTGCAAACGCCATCTTCAAAAAGACAATACTTTCCAAATTACCACACAACCAGCGTCCTGGCCGCTGGGAGGAGTGGACCACTCCCCCACGAAGGTTTGAAAAACTATGGTGGCCGCTTCTGGTGCAGCACGTCAAGAACGTTCTGGGCCAGGAGGCATGAGCCTACCAGGAGGCCCGGACTTGGGCTTTAGTTCCTTCGGGGCTAATAAATGTTATTTCTCTCTCTCTCTCTCGGTTCCACTTCGTGCTTCTAAGAAGTACTAGCTGTGAAACGATGCGCTTTTACAGCCTTTTCTTCTATTCAGATCTTTCGCTGCTGCAGCTTTCTTATTTATTGCAAAAACTCCTTCCACATTACCCGATAGAAAAGATGTGAGGTATTAACATCTTCCCATTTTGCAGAGATATTCGGGTGTCATGATAGTTAGATGTGAAGATACACCGCCGATAGTTCTGTTATACGACATATACGTATAAAACATGGTCGGTGTCGTTTGCTTCGCGAGTTACGTCGGTGGCGTGTTCTAGTTAGCGCTTACGGTTGGAGCAGAGTGTATCTATGATAGAATGATAAAGCGGCGTGGAATTATTCTTCTGTTTAGCCTGCGAATAATATATATGCCACGTTCAACGTTGTAAAAAGAAAAAAAAAAAGAACCAAGCGGAGGATGGGCATTCGGCTCCTACTAGCGGCAAGTTGGTTTTATCGCCCAATTTCATTTCCCTTTACCTTTACCATTTTTACATTTCAAATAAAACAATAAATAGTTTCCTCAATTGTTTTCTTGGCCTCAGTATCTGTTGGCTTCATATGCTTGTGATTAACAAAAGGCTGTCCCCACGGCTACAGAACTTCTAACTTCTCGTTACGTAATCATTTCTTCTGCGTCCTAAAGAAAGCCAGTAAAATATTTTTTTAAAGGCACGTGACATGCCCACTTGCGCAACACCTCCTGCAGTTCTCTCAAACATGCCGCGTATGAACGAGCATATCTATCTTGGCTAAAGTTAGGATAGGAGATAATAATAATAATAATAATAATAATAATAATAATAATAATAATAATAATAATAATAATAATAATAATAATAATAATAATAACTTGTTTATTTTCATCGACGATGGAGGAGACTGCGGGTCACTTGAGAAACAAGCAACTTGATTGAAGCCCACAACCACCTCCTTTGTACATGTACTGTAGGTATGCCGGCTTCAGCCCAGCACTTTAAAAACGACCTCGGCTTTGGGCATGACCACGCTACGGCTCCGTTCATTCTCTCCTATACGAAGTCCCTTCGCGTCGAAGACCTCTGCAGACGCGACACAATACTCCATATGAGATCCACTCCCTTCGTAGCGAGCCCCTCGCCTTGGACGGGATGTCGCGGCGTGATGCACAAGCGGCAAGAAAAAAAAATGTTTTGGCACAGACTGGTAATCGAAGCTCTTGCCTCAGCATACGGCAGTCGTCCTCCACAACGCCCGGACAACGACATCCTGCACCTATCAAACGGTTTATATAAATGTTTTGGCACAGACTGGTAATCGAAGCTCTTGCCTCAGCATACGGCAGTCGTCCTCCACAACGCCCGGACAACGACATCCTGCACCTATCAAACGGTTTATATTCTCGATATCACCGAGAGCGTGTAAGTTTGGCGAAAACGGCGAGGGTATACAGCGAGGCGCTGATAAGGTTACCGAAGTGCGTAGTTCGAGTTTGCATTGTGCGAAGCTAGCTATAGGCACCGCGTCGCAGCAACAGCAGATGAACAGCGTGAAGGTCGGTGAACCAATGCTGAGTCGACCAGTCCTCTGAAAATTGTGCACCTAGCGTTTATTCGTATCGTTGGGCGAGTCAGGCTTGCTATACGCGAGCTTGCCATAAGCAGGGAAAGCTGTCCGTTACAGAGGGTTGCTGCAATGAAAAATTTTATGAGCCATTCCACTTTGTGAAGGATGGATGACCAGCGAAGCTGTTTAGTACACGACACACAGGTGACACAGAATTTTGAACAAGTGTACGAACATATTTAATGTCCTGATCGGCGGTCATTGTGACGATAGGTACGCACAGACATTCGCGTATCATTTCTGTTATTAAATACGTCCGTCACGTAAGGCAAAGAATGGGTCATACCTAAGCAATAGCTCATATCCCCGTACACGCGGCCTACCCATTACGACGACAGAAGAGAAGTGAAATTATACGCTGGAATGATGAGCGGCAACGGAGCAGGCTGTGGAAGAAGACGACGACGACGAACGCGTGATCAGTGGCACGAGCGTGTTCGCGCGCCAACGAGGCAGTTGTGGAAGAAGACAACGACGGCTCGAGCCATTGCTGATGATGATAGTTTCGGCACATAGACGCCACGAAACCCCGGACCTTAGCCATATACAGCTTCGCTGTAAAGAGAATAGCGAGCGCCGGAATCAAGCCACCGGAGGTCTTGCGTCGAAATAATAACCGGCTCACCTGTACAGGCAAACACTATTCCAGACTCCACTACTGAATAATTTACACCCTTAAAGTAAATAAGGGTATAAATCGGTTTAAGCTCGAAATCTTACACCCTTTAGTGTAAGGATGTGAGTTGTACACCGTTTACACCCTCATTCACTTGTAAGGGTGGAAATTATTTTACAGTGTACATACTCTGTTTCTCAGTACTGGAACTGAAGATTCGGTCTGTGTCAGCCTATCAGCAGCGCGATCGCGGGAATGCACGTGTCCGTGCGTAGTTTGAACTTTCACCCCTAACGCCAGAGAGGTCATTTGCTCAACCTCGAGCAATCTGCTGCAAGCTGCGCGAAGCCTTCTATTTTTCCAGCGTGCTATAAGCAGCTGCCTGTACGAAAACGCGTGCGACCGGTGGGGCGCCGCATCACATGCACGCGCGCAACTTCCCGCGACTCAATCGGTCCACTCGCGGAAAATGACGTAATATACTACAGGTGTATCTCGAGCGCATTCAGTAAGTGTTCTCTAGCATCATCATGTGCGTTATGCGGACTAACGCTCTTTCGTTCAGCCACGTCTGCTAGTTTTGCCGGCAGAATGGACTATACGCTATACGTATATACGTATGTATATACCTTTCAAGAAGCCGCAGACTCAGAAAATTTCCGGTGACAGAAACTGCGGACCAAAGAGCGTCTACAAGAGAAGTGCGATGCAAATTCGTCTAAGAAAGAAAAAAGGAAAATATGGGCTACGTGCTCGAATAAAAATCATTGTTCTTTATCATCGATGCGCTGCCGAACAGACTGCTCGACAGCGCCTTTGGTAGAAGGTGACGTCAAATGGGCCTCGGAGGTAACTCAAGCCATCGCTATCAGTGCTATTGCATCAGACGTGTATCTTTGACTAAAGTGGAGGAAATGTCGTAGCTGTTGCTAGGAGTCGCCGACTGGGTGTACAGGCGAGAAAGGACCGCATCGCGTTCCACGAAGCTCACTACTCCCGTGTGTCTCACTTTTTCACGCGGCGGTCGTTTTCCGCATTGGCGCTTCGCCAAGCCGCACGCAAGACCTCATATACGCCGCCCGTGTGCGGATCAACATGGTATCACGTTTCACTTCCTGCATGAGCAGGAGAGCATTGATTTGTGTATACAATTAGACGTATAACGCTGTACCGTAAGAAAAATTGAATTGCAGGATTTATTTATTTATTTATTTATTTATTTATTTATTTATTTATTTATTTATTTATTTATTTATTTATTTATTTATTTATTTATTTATTTATTTATTTATTTATCACCACGCACTATGTTGGCTGGCGTCGTCGAAAGATCCGTCCGGCCGTCTTGCACGTTGGGCACTTCGCCTGCAAGACAACGACATCCGCGTACTCTACCGCAGCGGACGACACCACTCGGACGCCGATGCCCTCTCCCGCTCTCCCTTGGCTGACAACAATATATCTCGGTTGACTGTGTCTTCCATCGACCTTCGCACCATCGCTTCCGAGCAGCGCAAGGACCCCTGCATTGCGTCACTTATAGGCTGGCTCTCTGATCCATCGACCAGGTCTACAACCCGCGCATTGCGCCGTCAAGCTCACCATTTCGCCATTCGCGACGACCTGCTTCACCGGCGCAATTACAGCTCCTACGGTCGCCAGTGGTTGTTAGTAGTGCCTCGCAGCCTGCGTTCCGAAATATGCGCAGCTTTCCACGCCGATCCACAGTGTGCCCATGCTGGCGTTTTCAAGACTTACCAGCGCATTCAAAAGCGGTACTACTGGCGAGGGATGTACAGCTACGTTCAAAAGTTCGTACGCTCTTGTCCCGATTGCCAGCGCCGGAAATCTTCACCCCGCCTCTCGCCAGCTGGGCTGCAACCTTTACCTTGCCCCACCCGACCTTTTGGACGCGTCGGTATAGATTTGTACGGGCCCCTTCCCATGACTTCGGCTGGAAACCGCTGGGCCATTGTGGCAGTCGACCATCTTACGCGATAAGCTGAAACTGCGGCACTTCCGGCAGATACAGCGCGTGACGTTGCCTCCGTCCTTCTTCGTCGATTCATCCTACGTCATGGGCCACCCGGGAGCTGCTCAGTGACCGCGGACGGGTCTTCCTCTCTGAAGTAGTCGAAGCTGTTCTCAAAGAGTGCCACGTCGTTCTTCGCACAACAATGGCTTACCATCCTCAAACGAATGGACTCACGGAACGATTCAACCGTACGCTCGGTTACATGCTCAATGTACGTCTCCTCCGACCACACCAACTGGGACGCCATTCTACCCTTCGTCACCTACGCGTACAATACCACTACGCAGAGCACTACTGGGTTTTCGCCATATTATTGTACGGCCGGCACCCATAGCACACCATCGACACAATGCTACCATACCGGCCCGACGCATCTGAATGTGCGCCCATTTCTGATACGGTGCGACATGCCGAAGAGTGCCGCGACCTCGCCCGTGCCTTTACCTCCACTGACCAAGAGCGCCAGAAGAACACTCGCGGTGACACCACCTCTGCACCCACCTTTCTTCCTGGAGCGCTTGTGTGGCTCTCAGTTCCTTCCGCTGCACCTGGTCTGTCTTCCAAGTTAATGCCCAAGTATGAAGGTCCCTACCGCATCGTCGAGCGTGCATCACCCGTCAACTATGTTATTGAGCCTGTTGAACCGTCTTCGGACATGCTCCACTATGGTCCACTAATAGTGACGAACTGTTAGGTCGCCGGACGGCTCCCTTTTTCGTCCCCCGGGGTAATTGTAGTGAAGAAGAGGGACGATGCAGTGGGGCATCCTTATCAGCGCTGTCTAGTGGGTCAGTCTCTCCAGCGCATCGCTCGGACTACGCCGCTCGCGCTCGCGGTTCCTTGAACTGATCGGACGGTTGGCCCTAGCGCCTCTGTGCAATAAACGCCTTTACAATTTGTTTATTTATTTGTCTGTTCTTTAACGACCTGGTTAAGAGGGAAACCACAGAGGAGGACACCGGACTAATATTTATCACCTCGGGTTCTTGTGGCTGCCGCGGCAGCGATTAAACCAGCTACTTCACGATCAGCAGCGCATGCGCCCAAGTCATGCACTCAGCCAGCGTGGCGGGTGCACTTAAATAAAAAGGCTCTTCCGTAAGAGTGTTTCCTTATTGGATGGCGTTCAGGCGCCAGCCGCGATGTAATAACCACAGAATCAAAGCGGCGATCGCCAATCAGGAATGGCACTTATAAGTTTTATGGATACGGATTCTTATCTTGCTGCGGACTGCTGCTACAAACATTGCGAAAGCGCTGGTGTACTCACGACGACGAACGACGACGAGGGACAAGGCTCGGCCCTAAGGTGCTTCGCCCCTAAAACTAAAACAGTATACGAAAGACTTCCATAATGGCCAAATTTTAGCATATGTTGCGGGCCGACATTAGAAAATAACCTGTAGCGACTTGAAACGTAGGCTTGTGGCACTGCGTTGGCTTTTATTGCGCGGCCGGCATCGCGTACGGCGAACGTGTGGCGGCACACAACGAAGGCAGCTTTGTCCCAAGCCGGATTGGATACCGCAGGAAACGGCCATATTGTAATAAGACGTGGTCATGAGCGCGTGAAAAGGCAAGAAAGGGCTCGATCATCGCCTAGTTGTGCTCATCCATGCCGGCCTAGCCGCCGTCGTCGGCGATACGACGTATAGCAATTGTAGAAAAGTATTCACAAACCATTAACAGCCCTGCTTGTGTATTTAATAACATCTATAATGATTAATTGGCGCTGATACGTTATACGACTTATGGAAGTTTTTGTAATGTATACACATATCGCATTCACATGTGCATCTATTGTTTACTTCAGCATGCAACAAACGAAAGGTTGTGATACTCCACCTGTATAATTTCACCAGAAATATGCTTTTCTTCTTCTTCTTCTTCGTCTTCTTCTTCTTCTTCTGCTCCCTATAAGTCGAGGTGGATTGAGCCCATGGATATGTTGACTAAAATTCATGTAAAAATACAGTACAACATGTACAAATAATTTATATGTTATTTCTGCACTACTCAACCACTTCATAATAGCATATCAGATATTTATTTTTATTATTGTTTTTAAGCTTGCATTTAGTATGACACAGATCACACTTAATTCGCTTAGTGCTTAACAAATTCCTGGTCAACGGCGACACATACGAGTATTTTTGAGACACTGAAGCAAACTTTGCAGTGCATGTGTCGCAGCATGTTTCGGAATGACAAGCCGAACCTCTGCTCTCTGTAAGTGAGGAAACTAGACAGCTTTCGCAACCACACACCAATAACACTTCTATACCAACCTGTCATTCTCATACACCAACACTGGCAGTGTGATGTCAAGAAACGTGTCACTTTCATCTCTCATTGATTCATGCTCGCCATCGCTTGTAGTACGTACTGCCCAAAATGTGGTTAAACGCTACCATCTCCAATAAAAAAAATTTTCTTTCCACATCTGCATACAACACTTTTCATTGTGATCGACACAACTGCAGAGGAGGGGGCATGCTCATAGTAAAAAAAAAAAAAAAAAAAAAAAAATCTTGCCGTTCCCAACTGACATTCCTTCATTTAGGCCTAGAGAACATTTTCATTTCACTTCAATGCTCAAGCAGAAATGTTATCATAGGTGTGTTCTACTACCCTCCAGATATAAATGATGCATTTTCAAGCCAGTTTCGAAACGTTCTAAATGAAATGTGTGTGCTATATTTTTTAATTTGGTGCAGCTAAAGAAATACACCCTGTATATTTATGTGTTCGTCAAATATCCCCGGGTGGTCAAAATTCATCCACAGTTCTCCACTGTAAGGCATCTCTCATAGCCACAATAAGTGTTGCTTTGAAACTTCAAACCACATCAATCAATCAACGTCTGCTGTCCACACTGCTTCCTCCGATAGCCGAGTCATCCTGACAGCTAAATTTGGCCTCCTTAAGTTCTGAGAATGATGACATTATATTTAAGCTAACGCTTACGAAATGAACGACGTTTTTGACGACAGAGTTTTCAATACCGTGCTCAGGTGACGCAATATGCTGCATTAAATTTTCTTCGTGCCTCCCAGTGAACTGCAACCGTCGCTATACGGCTCGCCTGCGGAATGCGGCGGAAAACGGTATATACTATAGTACAAACGCAGTTAACTGCTGCGAATGTAGTTTTGTCATTCTAGTCAGTTATAGCCTACTGCGCAATCGTAGCACGCGCGTGCACACGGATATCATCGCGTTGCTAAATGAGGTATAGCGTGTACAGACGTGACGCTAAGCGCGACCAGTATATATACTGTAGTATAGTGTGTCTGAGCGTGTATGTGTTTAATGAGGTAGTACTTAAGAACCATCACCTCGTCGTCACGCTACATTAAGCGTCGCCCCGACTATGTAATGAATGTTTTATTCCATGCAGGGATCAGCTAGTTGCGGTATGAAATGGAAACGATGCGCACGTGAATGTAGGTGAAATAATTCGACGCAAGAAGAGGCAGCTGTTAGGTTTGTTTTGCACCGCGATGCTTATCACATTGGGTTTCTCTGAGACTGTCGAAGGACGCGCAAAGGCCTTTCATTGTATCGTCCACTTACCTCTGCGTACTTTTCCGCCTGATAACATGTGTGTTTATTTCAATAGCCACTCTGCACTGTTCGTATCGCAGGATTTTGGGCCCACGAGGTAAACGCCTTAGCAGGCGTCGACCTTCCGCTCGTGCCCATCCATCATCAGTACTTCATCACAAGCTCCATACCAGAAGTGAAGAATCTCAAGGTACAACACGGTAATCAAAGCGTACACCGCATGTTCTGTCCGTCTACCTGCAATTCAGAGCATCTTTTAGAGCGAACATCCGTTAATGCCACAATCGGCGCCAACTATGTCCGTCGCGCTGACCATTCGAAACAGGCCAAATACGTACGCGCCTGTTCGCCACATGCAGCTTGCCCTCTTCGCCACTTGCACGCCTCCCTGCGCATTCGTGGCCTCTAAGATCGTGTGCGCCTGTCATCTCTAAGGTCAAAGCGCGATGTAGCAAGTTAACCTCAATTGTCTAGAGGGAATGGTGGCACTGACAGAGATAGAGAGAAGGTGGAATGAAAGGGCAAGGAATATGATATTGCATGCATATACGAGTGCTGGGAAGTGCTGGCTTTTGGTTGGCATCTTCTTTCTTTTTTTTTTTTTTTCTGGGCGTCAGGACATCATGACGACGTATCCGGCTAACCTTCTCCTCTCGCACTGCCTGTGTTCCAATCTGTCACGATAATTTAGCCTCTTCTAAATCAGCATGTAATGTGCTAGTTTTGTTATATCGCATGAAGCTATGATATTAAACTTCATCGTCTGTCTTTCAATACTTCTGATACTCCCGCGGGCGTTCCCCACCTCTTCCATTTTCTCTTCCCGCACATTTTATTTACTTCTGCGCTATTCTTTCCGTCTTTCTTTCCCACTTTACCCTTCCACAGTGTAGGTTAGAAAACCAGAAACCTATCTTCCGGTTAACTTCCCTGCCAAATTTCCCATGTCATGGCTTTCTTTCTTCCTTCCTTCCTTCCTTCCTTCGTGTATTTCTTTATTTTTTTCTCTCTCTTTCTGTGGCTAATGTATCCGACCAAAGTTGCGCAGATCTCAAATATCGCTGTCTTTTTTTTTTTCTGCGACACCTTCTCATTACAGAAGGAAATACCCGTCCTCAGACACCTGGAAGGCGGCTTCTACATGCGCCAAGAGCGCGACGGCCTGCTCATAGGTCCTTACGAGCACCAGGACAAAATGAAGATATGCGACGACTGGGTCACCAACAGGGTACCTCCCGGTGAGAAATCGCGCTATATATACCTGTAATAGTGACTGCTACATGTACAAGTCTCTGCCACGTTTTCTTCACATTTCATTTATGTCACTCAGAAGGTGGGTGGGGTGATCCTGGTTCTTTGGCGCTGTCGTTGAGCGACGCAAGAAGCGTTTGACGTTTTACTTAAAAGAAGAAAAAAAAAGGGGGGGGGGGGGGGGGGGAATCGGAAAGTTGAGTTCTTGTGTTTGCGGTGTTAGGCCGACTCCCACAAATCAAACGTCTCATCCTGCGTACCAGAACCCACGCCGTCATTCAGACCCCATACAATTTTAAGCACAATGTTTAGCAGTTGGAGCACATAATCTCGTACACAACATACTCCCGTCAATGTATTATTGGCCTCACTAGAGATAAGGGGGGGGGGGGGGGGGGGGGATCATGACACTTTCGTAATCCTTGTCATGACTCCCGGTTACAACTCTATGACTTTGGTTACAGGTGAAAGGAGGTATTTAGTTGGTTGACCTAGGATAAAGTACTATGTTTTCCGGCTATTAAGAAAAATATGGGGTTTTACGACCGGAAACTGCACAGCGGGTTATCAGCTCATGAGAGACGTCGGAGTGGAAGCATCCGGACTTTTTTTGACATCTGGAGTTCCGTGCACCCAATGATCGGTACACAAATGTTATTGCCCACCGCTTCCATAGAATGTGGACGCCGCGGCTAGGAATTGAACACGCGACCTCGTGCTCAGTAGCAGAACGCCTTAACCAGTGAGCCACCGCGGCGGGCATTTAAAACAAAAATGTTCATGGAAGAAATAACAAATAGAGAAATTACAATGAATCCACCGTCTTTCCTTTTCTTCTGTAAACATTTTTTACTGTCGGAAAACACGTTGCATCTAACTACTCGCTGACACGCGCATACATGCCAACATGTTGTAAACCTTAAAATTCGAAACAGATCGCTGCGACATAACACTGGAAGGGAGAAGAGGGGTGAAAATTACACACGTCTTTTTTTCTTTTTTTTTAAGTTTGCCCTGAGCCCACACCTTTTGTGAGATACGTACGCACTTGATACACAACGATTTACCTTAGATGCAACAGACGAGCAGCAGCAAACGTGGAACAGCACGAATTGACAGGCAACACACTGTTTCTTTAGATCATGGTCATTTTTTAGCAACTTCGCTGTTTCTGATTTCGCTTGCGTCTGGAACTTTTCTGAATAAATTTGATCTAAGCAGGTACCTCTCTGGTGTCATTTTACAATCAGGAAATCGGAGACCGGAGCATCTCTATAATCGGAGACCAACGAGCCAAACTTTATGGTTAACGGAATTGATTTTTCTTTTCTTAAAATTTGAAGAAACATTCATCAAACTGTACAGGCAGTCAGAATTCGTAATAATAATAATTTGTCGCAAACAGGACGACACAAGGAAGCAGACAAGACAAAATGCTACTCTCAACTTACATCTTTATTACGCTCCACCTCTACGACCGTGGTCTCTACTTATAAGAAAGCAAACCAAAGGAGCATATGCGCTGAAATGCCGTGATGACGGACAGATCAAAAGAACAAATCATACAAATAACTGTAGAAAAGGAAGATTAACAAAGATATCAGTCGATAGTAGTGCATTGTCCTGTCTCCTTTCCTATGTCGTCCTGTTTGCGCTAGAAGTCGTTATGAATACGCACCAGCTAGCCCGTCAACGCATCCTGCCGAATTCGTAAACTTCACGGGAAATTCGGGAGAGTTCACAGGTACGTGACACGGGCACTGCGACAAGTCACGCCTGTCTTCACCGCGTGGCAGGCTTCGGCAAGGAGCTGTTCAACCCGGACCTGGACCGTCTCACGGAGCACATCGAGTCCGCCATGGAGCTGGTGCCGGCGCTGAGGACGGCTGAGATCCGCACCACGGTATCCGGGCCCATCACGTACACGGCTGACAGCCTGCCCTGCATCGGACCCATTCCTCGATTCCCGAACTACTGGGTGGCCGTTGGATTTGCGTGAGCGTTTATTCTACATCATTCTCAAATCTGTATTTCTTTTCCCATTCATACATATAATGAATTATTCGTCGTCCATTCCGTAAAGGGAAAGAACATATATATATATATATATATATATATATATATATATATATATATATATATATATATATCCTTGATGAAGGCAGGACCCCAGCCGGAACGTCAGTAAAGTCCTGTTATATGTTTTTCCTACGTGCTTCTATGTTTTTAACTATTTCTGTGCCGGCTCCTGTGATTCTTTTCTTCACTGATAAACGTATATATATGAGATGAAAACTACTGATTGCGCTCTGGCTGCTGTAGCACTGTAATGCGAACAGGTTTGCATGTGGAAAATAATTTATTGACTTTTATATAATACGCTTACCGGGAACGGTATCAAATGTATAATAGTAGACAACGGTGCCACGTTGAGGGCCCGTGAAGCGAGGAAATTTAGTTAGTGGCTTCTGTGCTTTAAAGTGCGTGTACCAGCTGAAAAAGATTACAAGGAATGTCCCAGAACATAGGTGGAATTGATGTCGTAAGCGTGACGTCGTGTCGCTACGACATAGTTTTCTACCTTCACGACAGAAGAAGCCTTGTCAGCAGCAAGACGTTAGGCTTATGCGAGAAAAAAATGCTGCCCCTACGACAATATAGGCTGTGTTGCGAGGGAAGGACTTCAGACTGCAAACTAAAGAAATTTCTGTCGGTACAATGGCAATTTCCGCCGCTACGAGAAATGCTTTTGATTTGACGACAACAGTTCGTTACGAAACAGGATAGACATTTCGATTGTATCCTGTCAAGTAGTTTTTTGACTGATATATGCGCGGCGGCTGCGTTTTTTCAGCAAATTTTTGCCACAACATTTCGTATAGTTTTAGTTTGTTTATTTGCTAGGTCAATTTCATAGAAGAAAGTTATATAGAAATACTAATTTTCGCGTTTTAATTTACAGGTACGGAATCATTCACTCCGGAGGAGCGGGCCGGTATCTGGCAGAGTGGATGACAAAGGGAGAGCCGCCTTACGACCTCGTTGAAACTGATCCGGGTCGGTTTGGAAAATGGGCCACAAGGTGCGTCAATAGTAAACAACGTCGCACTACAAGTGGCTTCTGCGACGAAGCTGCGCCCTACGCGTAAGAATAGCGGGGACCACGACAGTGCTCGTAAAACACATGACCATTAACTTCTCCTAGCTATGCACCAATGTTTCGCAGACAGCATATCTCAGCTGGCGAATAGCCTCCTCTTCTCGCTTTTCTTACATTGGACCTTATTGGTGTTGCGCTGCTGATCACGAGGTCGCGGCTTTGATCCCGGCTCCGGCGGCTATATTTTAGTGGCGGTGGAATGCAAAAACGGTCGTGTACGCAATTGTTAAAGACGTTAAAGACAGTAAAGGAGGCAGGTTAAAGAACCCCAAGAGGTCAAAATTAATCCAGAGCCCTTCACTGCAGCGTCCATCGTAACTCACTGTGCAGTTTAGGGACGCTCAAACTCACAATTTCGTTTTTAACACGAAAGTGTTTTATGCCGGGGTCCACCAAGACTTCACTGACGTATTTCCGTCACGGAAATACGTCACACGAACATACACGAACATAATACAAAGAAAGAAACCAGAAGAAAAAGTTCCACAAACATGCAAAATTTGGAAATCGAACTCACGACCTCTCGGTCCGCGACGATAGATCGCCGAGCGTTTAACCCATTGCGCCACAAACGCATTTGCAGAGAGCTACACAGACGCGCCTTATATATCTAACACTCCTCCGTGTACCCGCGCTCTTGCTCGGGGCGGTGCCGCCACCTACGAGCAGAAAAGAGAAGTACTGCATTATGACACTAACGCGCACCGACAGTGAACGCTTCGGTGGTCTCAGCACTAGGGAGCCTACATAAAACGGTGTTGCATGTAGGCTCCCTACTCAGCACTACGACGCCTCGATGCCAGCATTCGAAGGGACGCTGGCATCAAGAAGCACTACCAACGCGTTCTCGCAGAAGCACTACTAGTTGGCGTTCACCGTACTCAGCACAGCGGAGCGTGGCCTCCGCAATTAGCTCTGAAAATGTTTCTGAAGTTGATCGCGGAGGCTGCAATTACGACGCGCTGTACGCGCTGATTTGACTCGGTGACGATTCAGTTACGTGCTTTGTCTTGCGCGTTGTATTAGTGTGTCAGTTACGTGCTTCGTCTTTCGCGTTGTGCTAGCGTGTGCAGCGTAGTGCAGCTTCCATATGCACGACGGTTGCTCATGGTCATCGACGTTGGTAGTCGTGATGGAGGAGACGTGCCACCAGGCGTCAGCGTGGGTGCATCAACGCCTAAGGGCGCTTTAGCCACAAAACACCAATAGACATTATATATCAATGTGCAATAAACATTACACTACTTCTGTGAAGACACGTTTCACTTTCGTGTTCTATACCGATTCCTATATAAGAGGGATCAACCACATTTTTTTAACACTGAACCGTTGTTGTTGTTGTTGTTGTTGTTGTTGTTGTTGTTGTTGTTGTTGTTGTTGTTGTTGTTGTTGTTGTTGTTGTTGTTGTTGTTGTTGTTGTTGTTGTTGTTGTTGTTGTTGTTGTTGTTGTTGTTGTTGTTTCCTCGTGTTCCATGGTTTCGAAATCCGGAGCAGGCGGGAGCCTCCGAGATCTCCTTCCCGCAGCAACGCGCCACGTGGCAGATTTCGAAGACCGTGTGGCATCTGGTTATAACCACTGGTTCGGCGCTTTGCGAGCAGAAGGAGCTAGTCTGTGAGCTAGTTTTGCTTCGAGTCGACAGGTAGACGCTAACGCACCGTCGCAACCAGACGCGGAGCTACCAAGCATCGTTACACGCATTCATGCTCGCTCACGGGGTCAACGACCGTACTTAGCAGCGTTGACCATAGCCGAGAGACACAGTGAGGTCGACGATGGCGAAGACACCACAGACGAAATTTTACTGAGTGTACAAGCAACGAGTGACGAATAATAAAGCGAAGCCTAATAATGCTTGCGATAAATTTCCGAGGTCCCGATTACGGCTCAAACTTCAGCGTCCCTGAAACCTACAAACATTTGCATCTTAGACAAAAGCAGATATGCACTGAATATACTACCGGTGAGTGTGTAGGTGCTAACTACGCCTGTTTGATTACTTGCATGTCACATTTTAATATAAGCACGAAAATAAAGCTATATCGACGAGCCACAATACTCACTCATTCTTCATTTTTTCCTTCTTAATTCTTTGCAGATCGTACCTGTTCTCCAAGTCGAAGGAAACGTACGGCATGAACAACAGCTTCACGTTCCCGAAGGAAGAACGCTGGGCCGGAAGGCCGACGGAGCGGGTGAGCGGGATCCACGACCAGCTCGTCGAGCGAGGAGCCGAGATGGGATTCCACGCCGGTGAGTAACTGCATCGCCTGTTGTGCGCATACATTCATATTTCATATTCATTCATATTTTGCATACATTCATATTCCACCACAAGTGAGATGGATCAGTCGGACGTGTGCTCCCTTATGACAATGGTGATATCCTATATGTTTACTGTATTTTTGCTGGAGGTCACACGAGGAAACGTCCTTTATGTTTCCTACATGTTGAAATTTGGTCACTGCGTTTATGTTTCCTTCATGTGTCCGTGCTTTGTATCCTTAATGTTACCGTCCCTTATGTATCCTAGACGTTGAAATTTAGCCATCGTTTTTATGTTTCCATCATGTGTCCGTCCTTTATGTATCTTTTATGTTACCGTGATTTATGTATCCTAGATGCTGAAACATGGCCACTGCTTTTATGTGTCCTTCATGTGTCCCACATTTATGGCATCCTTTATGTGGACACCGTCTTCCTATGTCATTACAATTAACTCTACTCTGAACACTGATGGGAGAGCGAGCACGCGGGCGTAGCCTCAGTGCAAACTCCCGTCCCAAAACACTGCTAAGTGAGCACGTTTGTCGGTATAGTTATACAGATGACGGGATGCGTAAGTTAGACACGGACTGGTTCACTCACGGCACTGCTCTCCTTCACACTCCAAGGTTGGGAGCAGCCAGCGTGGTTCTCCCAGCCTGGTGACGTCAGCGGCTACCACCCTAGTTTCCGGCGCAGCAACTGGTTCGAGCCTATGAAGCGCGAGTGTCGCAGTGTCCTCGACAGTGTTGGCGTCATCGACCTGACGCCGTTCGCCAAGTTTGAAGTGACCGGCAAGGGAGCCAGTCGATTCCTCGACAAGCTTCTGGCGAACAAACTGCCCGCGGTGAGTCGACGCATTCCTGACAGGAGAAAATGTGGCGGGTTCGATCGAGACTGCAGGCGCAGAGATACAAGATTGTAAATGCGGTAGAACGTCTCGGAAGCGCAGCGTGTATGCGGCGTCAACCGTCCTTGACACTTTTCCTTACGCGCAAAAATATATCAGATCGTTCAAAATCTCGTACGCACGTGATTAAGGAGAGTGCCGTAGAAGTACAGTCAGCCGTGGAATATTACGGACCATGAAATCTGAGAAAAAGCTGAACATCTCGACCGCCTCAGCAACGCCGGCCTTGTAATTGCATTTCGGGACTCGGCTAGAATATGCTAACAACATTGCCGTATACAGTTTTACTAGATACTGCTACAGGCTGCTCGCGAATTGAACGTTGTTTGGGATCCCGTGGTCCGTATACTTTTGTGGTTGATTGTACGTGATTCTCGGCAAGTTGTATTTTTTCGCATTAAAGGAAACACTGCTTATGTCTGAAGATAACAATTATTGCAGAAAAAGTCAAAGGAACGCGATGTACATGAGACGGGAGCGTCAGTGACATCGCTGCGCAATTGAAAAACGTACATTTTTTTTGTTTGCTTGCTTGCTTGTTTAACAGCACCAAGAATTGCAGTTTTAATTCGATATTTCCCTTCTACCTATAATGTTCTTAAGTCATCACTGCGCTGATAGCAGATATTCGGTCATAACCTCCTTCCTTTTGAAACATCAGTTTATGAATGATGAACACATCCGTAGTTAACACATAATATTAACCTAAAACCGGAATCTGAGTCAACGGCCCGATTCTATCAATCCACGCAAGTACAAATCGACCGCATAATCAGCAACTATAGCGAATCTTTCCAAATGACAACGTGGGCTTGCTCTCCGCCATCTGAACTGCGCAGCTGTATTGGTGGATGTGTAACCCGACAAATTTCCCTATATAAATGTGCTCGTGCCGCAATGGTGCACAGGTGAACTCCATCAACATCTCGCACATGCTGACGCCCAGAGGTAGAGTCTACGCCGAGGTGACGGTGACCAGGCTGGAGGAAAATCGCTACTTCGTCATCACGGGATCCGGCTCGGAGCTTCACGACTTCAGGCAAGGCTGCCCCGAAGTACAGAAGCATTTGTGATATCCTAGTCATGCCGTGAACCTACACCTGCTGTAGGTTTCTTTCCCAACATCGATAGCCCAAAATTTCATGAGAGCGTCACCTTGTACTATACTTGACTTTGTCATGAGCTGTCTTTCTTGAAGGCGACTGGGCTATGTGAACGCCTTTGAATTGGGCAGGCCCTCCGCGTGCATGCGCGAGCTCACCGCGTCTCCCCCCCCCCCCCTCCTCTCTATCTCATCTTTCTATTCCCTCTTTCCCATCCCCCAGTCTGGTAGCCAACCAGACGCTTTTCTGATTAACATCCCTGCTTTCTCTCTTTCTCTCCTCCTCCTCCTCATGAGTTCGCAAGGTCAGACAGTCCCGGCGCAAGTATCCGCGCATGCTTAACAAGAGGTGAGGGCAGCTGAGAGACATTGTCAGGTAATGCCCAACAGCCCGTCACGAATACAATGCAAAAAGGAACGCCGATAGGAAATACGTGACAGTATAATGTTCTTGGACACGTACGAGTATATATCATATAATGCCAAACAACGCGCCGCATCTCATGCATTTCATGGCTCTCTCCTGCTAAGCACACTTCTAATAAATATTTGCGTCATCGTTACGCGAATTGGAAGAAAAACTTCTGGTTACATATTATATAAGAAAGGTTTACACTATCGTAGCCTGGGCTGTCCGGCAGGTTAAGTACCCTAACCAAACGCAATGCACGCTCTGAAAGCCACCAACCTTCCTGTCGCAGGTGGATGGACGATCACCTCAGGCTCTGGAAGATGGACGACGTCAAGATTGATAACGTCACGGACAGCGTAGCAGCGCTCGGCATAGCGGGTCCGCATTCGGCTAACGTCCTGGCGTCGCTCACAGACGTGCCCCTAAGCGACGACAAATTCCCATTCCTGCACGCCAGGCAGATGAGCGTCTCTGGCATTCCCGTGACCGCCAT
Organism: Dermacentor silvarum; assembly: GCF_013339745.2. Taxonomy (NCBI): domain Eukaryota; kingdom Metazoa; phylum Arthropoda; class Arachnida; order Ixodida; family Ixodidae; genus Dermacentor; species Dermacentor silvarum. The sequence continues at coordinate 216,843,902 of NC_051155.1, read as the reverse complement.
GCGAGTATCCTACACCGGTAAGCGTATAACGTCTCGCTCCCGCTCGATAAGCGTCTGTAGCTTCACGCGTGCCGTCGGGTGGCGCGGGTGGTACTAGCCTTCCTTGCACCGAATCGTCGCCCATTTGCGGACGTGCTACACGTGTTCACGGTCGCTGTTCACACAGTGGTGCGATATTTGCATGCGCAGAGGAACTCGAGAGCGCCGTTCATAATTGACGCTCGAGCTTGTGCTGAACTGAAGCGCACGTCTCCTCTAACGGCAGCTTCACCTCAGTAAAGGCAAGCATACAGTGGTGCACTCTTTACGACTGGATTAAAAAAAAAAAAAGAAAGAAAACAAACTGCAGGTTCTTCCATTGTCGTGAAAGTGCACCTCTGCCTTCGCTTAAAAAAAATAATACAGTCGCGCTTCGTTAATGTTGACAACTTGGTTAGCTACCACTGCTGCTTGCAAAGCGGGTCATCCATAATAATAAATGTTGACGTGAAACAAAGAACATTTTTGAGAAAAAGCACTGTAATTAAAGGGGTCCTGAACCACCCCTCGGGCTTGGTGAAATAACATACGAGGAGTCCGAGGGTAGCATACGCTGCTGTGAACATCTCAGCTAAGTTTTGCTGTCGTACGCGGTGCGTGGAGCTCGCAAGCGGAGCGCGAAGTCACCTTTCTCTGAAACGCTCTCTTTTCATCAGAAGCGATGTTCCTCACTCTTTTCTGGACGCTTCATTTCGTAATAAAGTGGGTTCCTGTACACGGCTGCTATTGGTAGCTGCGGTCGGCTACGTAGCCTAGATACCGCGGTCGCCGCGGGGTGCCGCCATGAGTCCAGTGGCTAAGCGCACCGTGACTCGCTCAGGACAACCGCGTTTGGCTTACGTTCAGCACGCCGTAGGCATCAAAATCGGGAGTCGTGGCGTCTACGTTAACATTCAGAATGAAATCTGAACTGCGTACCATGGTGACATTTAGAAGGCGGGGCGTTGTGACCCCGCCCCACTCCGCCGTAGCCTTCACAGTGCAAGGCTTTCAAGAAGGAACGGGAGCATAGTGGAGGCCGTGTTTGATTGCCAATAACTCCGCTTCTGCTGAACGGAGTTATTTTCACTTGAAATACCTTTTTCTACTGCGATAAAAAGTGGTTCAGGGCCCCTTTAAGGTTTATTTTTGCGCATAGCACTGCGCATTGAAATTGAAGTTAGACAACATCTTAGCAAGTTATACAGGTCACCACCATATTTACGAAAATCGCAATGCAGCTTGAAGCGCTTCGGGGACCACGAGGGTTGTGACTGCAGCCTTTTCATTGATGTATTTCCCAACGACGCATCTTTCACTGAAATACATTCAATAAAACAGAAGATGAAGGGATGTGCAGTATGTACAGTTACAGCTTGTTGGCGAAGCTAGCACGTAGGTCGAAAAAAAACATGTCACCTGTAATACGTGGAAAACCCAGTTTTCGTCTCAGAAACACGTACGCTTCGGAGGGCGCCTGAGTACCGAAGCTATCACGTGGTTGTCGCAGCGATACAGACACTGACTAATACTGCCGTGCCAACAGCGATACTACAGCCGGCGGCACATCCTCCGAGTTTCACCGCCAGTATGTGCGGGGCGGGGCCTTCAGCTCCTTTCATTTAGAGGAGATCACCATACCGACGCTGTTCATATCAACGAGACAAAAATACATAGTCTTCTACGGGCTTCGTATGTTTCTGCCCTGTCCACTGTCCAGACGGCGAGTTTCCACAATAACGAGCTGCAAACTCATCGGAGAACTTTGGTACCCGCATAAATTGTCCGTAATTCGAGTCGTCTATGTTAACAAAGCCGGTAATAACAGGGCACGACTGTAATAATACTGCGGCAATTGTGCCTCAAAGCCCGCGCCGTACCTTTCACCAAGAAACATCAGGCAATGACAATCACGTGGTGCGGTTCCAGTATAGCACCCACGAAACAGCATCCGGCGCTGCGCGAAATCCACACGATCGTGCAATCGAAAACGAAAACGAAAAAGAAAAAAAAAAAAGCGTGGCCGGGAATTATTACGGAGCGATACAAATGGCGTTGCCTTTTTCAATTTCTATTTTACAACTCTTAGATACTTTATTCTGTAAATAAGGCTTTGTCCAAGCAAAATGCGTTGTTAAAAAAGAAAGCTGTCAGCGGAAAAACGAAGTTGCAGAAAAAAGTCATTAGGAAAAAAAGGAGAAAGGCATGTTCTGCTGTAATTGTTTCTATAGTTTCTATAGTTTCTGAGTAGGTTACACCAACTCGCCCACATCAAGCTCATGCTTCTATAGTTTTGTATGCAGTTAAGTTTCAAGAAAGAGGGAGAGATTATGTATAGAAAGGCTGGGAGGTTAATCAGAGGTAGATCCGGTTGGCTATCCTGCACAGCGGGAAGGGGACAAAATATAGAGAGTAAGGGAATGGGAACGGAAAAGGAAAAGCGCAATAACGAACTAAATCGCATACACAATCTAGCAGTAGCAGGCAATCTATAAGTCTGTCAAGTAGGCTTGTAGACCTTACAAACTTAAGCAGCGCAGATACAGCCTTCCGCTCGGAGTTACTCAGTTGAGAGCACTAGCTTAAGCTTTCTGTGCTGACAGTAGACGATTTACCAGTCTGTCAAGCACGGCGCACATAGAGCAGACAGAAAGAAGGTTTGTGAATGCATCGTCACAGCATGATGCGTCGCACGTGGGTGCTTCCTACAGGGAAGCAGCAATAACGCATCTTTTCTCTATGCGACAGATCTATCTATCTATCTATCTATCTATCTATCTATCTATCTATCTATCTATCTATCTATCTATCTATCTATCTATCTATCTATCTATCTATCTATCTATCTATCTATCTCTCTCTCTCTCTCTCTCTCTCTCTCTCTCTCTCTCTCTAGCATGTGGGCCTGTCAGTCATTCCAGTGAGACATGTGTACGAATTTGGCAAATCGCTAGGCCTATCCCACAAGCGATACAACATGGTCTGTTTCCAAGTGCCCTGTTTACGCAATAGGACGGACGCTGTGGTAAATGTTTTAATCCAGGGACAATGCCGAAAGCACACAGCTGGTCACACGGATTATACTAACGCTCTCAGTCGAGTAGAGTACACACCCGCGGGACGGTTTTTCTTTTCTTTTTTTTCTTTGTGCATTTTAGGTGAACTTGGATGGGAACTCTATCACGACAGAAAGCACACCGCCGCACTGTACAACCAACTGCTCCGATTCGGCGAGCCCTATGACATCAAAGATTTCGGAACGTACGCTCTGAACAGCCTACGCATCGAGAAAGGCTTCAGGCTTTGGGGTGCCGACGTAAGTAAACAAACGAGCGCATAGATGTGCTCGTTGTGTATTTATTTATTTATTTATTTATTTATTTATTTATTTATTTATTTATTTATTTATTATTTATTTATTTATTTATTTATTTATTTATTTATTATTTATTTATTTATTTATTTATTTATTTATTTATTTATTTATTTATTTATTTATTTATTTATTTATTTATTTATTTATTTATTTATTTATTTATTTATTTATTTATTAAAGACAAAGATCTTTCTTCGCGAGTTGTTAGGTACAAACATACATAGAAAGCACCCTGAAAGCGCGTGAAATACCCAAAGAATGCTAATGCATTAAAGTTCTGAAAGTGAGTTAACCTCAATCTTGTTGACGTTGATCAAACGGTGTTCTTCCAGCGCGTCTCTCACAATAAATTTTCACCCCAAACTCGCTCAAGAAGACTTCATCTTTCATTGACCTCAGAATCGCCTTCCCCCCCCCCCCCTTTTTTTTTTTTTTTGTACTCTAGACTAAAAAGATTTTGCTCGTATGAAGGCCTCAGAACAGCTATAGCATCATACGTTTGCGTTGTTGTTAGCAATTTTGAGCGCTCTTAAGCTGTTCCCCCTCCCCTCCCCCTTGTTAAATGGCTACCGCTTCCCAATCTCCCGCGCTTCTATAGTGTTGTAATTTTTATGTATACGTTCTTGTGTTTTTAAACACGCTCATAGATGACTGTTGACACCAACCCATTTGAAGCCGGTCTCGGACCATTCGTCAGGATGAAGAAGGCCGCAGATTTTATAGGCAAGGCAGCTCTTCAGCAAATCCTGAGTGAAGGACTGTCGCGAAAGCTGGTTCACCTCGCCGTATACGCCCCGGATGTTGATCCAGAAGGCAACGAGTCCGTCTGGTGTTCAGACAAGGTAAGTGCATCGCAAAGAGAAGACCACCATCTGCATTAACGAGATCCCTGCGTATGTTGGCCATACATTCCTGCTATAAAACGGCTCACGCATTGCGCGTCCTATCACTGGTTCCAAAGCCATAAGCAAATCGGGTCCTGCCTTACCGCCCCACTATGCAACATAGATTGCTGAATAAATAAAAAAAAGCGGTGCTACCAGACAGGATGAAACAAGAAGTACACAGATAGAACTCTGTGGGCTCTATTTCGTTTCGTCCCGTACGGTAGCGCTGTCTTTTCATCGAATCATGAACCAACTAACCAATTCATGCGAAAGGATTTGTGAAACAGGTGATAAGGCCACGCTTCACTGAGATTAGAAGGCCAGAAACCAGGGACAGCTTGCACGAACATTTAATAACGAAAACAATAACGAATTTAAGAACGCGTTCTAGAGCAGACTAACAGTTGTCTATGGATCATTTGAGAACGCGTTCTTAAATTCGTTCTTATTTTCGTTATTAAATGTTCGTGCAAGCAACCCCAGCCACGCGTGCACTGGTAGCCGATGCGATATGTTCAGACTTCCACGATGCGAAACTTTCAGCGCAGCGCCTTTCAATATTTCGCTCACGAGACTGTGCTTCAGCGCGCGATACTTCCGAGAAAAGCGGCAACGCCGCGTCCAAAGAAAACTGTGCATTCATGAAACGTCTCCTATAGTTTCAGTGAACGACGCGTATACGTTTTCTGCAGGGCGGCAGCGCAGTGGGCTGAGCTAGTGTTCCTGTATACAGTATATAACTCCAGGCTAAGCAGTATTCATACCATGGCCCTCACGCGGCGCTATATGCGTCGAGTATGCAATCTCGCCACCACTCACAACAATTTCCCCAAACGCAGTGTCTGCGATGACTTCTCATAGCCATTGTAGCATATGTAACTCGCCGCAGTTAAACACTTTCTTTTTTTTTTACGACATCTCCGTGATACAAAAATATAGCCGCATTCCAGTGGACGAAAATGAACTCCCAAAAGCCCGCTTAAAAGTGCTCGCTCGAAATCCCATGCCTTCCAGAGGAGAACAGGGGTAGGAGCGCTGCCATCCATTGGCACAAGAGCATCGTGGCGGTGCCGAGAGCACTTGAGAGGGTTGATAGCACTTCGCACTACACTTTATCGCATAAAAACGTGAGTGAAACGGAAATCACGCGACTGTATTGCATCAGATCATTTTGTCTTGCTTTTATCTTGCTTCAGCCTGCGTGCGCGAACAATGGCATCAGCAAAGCGCCGTGAGTGGGTCGACGGTGAGACGAGCAAAGCTTGCGACACCTCGGGTTGCATCCAAAGGTGCCCTTCTCGTTCGCCGACAAAAACGCGGGGAAAGCTCTAGCAAAGTGTTCCTCTCTGTGCCGAGATGTCCGAAACACTGGACGCCGATATAGTGGTATCGTCGCTGATGTCCTCCGCGCTGGTGTCCTCCGCAGTGTCCTCCGCGATCACGTGTTTTACAGCCAACTCGCAGCAAATGTTGGGAGGCCAGGCAATCTTGTCTTGCGGTCACTCTCGCCTCTGTTTGTTCGAGCGCAACGAGTTTTCCAATGCCCCTCCCCCCCCCCCCCCCCCCCGTCCGCCTTCTCCCCCTCCCTTCACACACAAACTTTTCTTCTCTTCGATATCAGCCATCCACATACGATGCGTACTGCCTTTCATTTAATTCCTACTGTCGCGCTTTCCGCTCGCTAATCCATGGCACTTACATTTCGCCAGACGTACGACGTACCCAACCGTTTCATGCCCTTGTGCAGGTTGTCGGGTACACGACCTCCGGAACTTACGGAGTCCAGTCCCAACAGAGCCTGGCAATGGCATATCTCCCGATGTACCTCGCAATTCCAGGAAGCGAGGTGCAGGTGGAGCTGCTGGGGAAGCTCTGCTCGGCCACAGTCTTGCCATCGGCCCCCGTTCCCGTGCAAGTCAAGCGGAGGAAACCGCCCATAACAAGCAGCTGATTTGCGACGAAGGACCATAACAAGCCAAGCACTGTCCAGTGCAGCGGGACAATATCTGCTTAGTAATTAACTGGCGCGTGACGTGTACCCTTGACGGGTAACACGATTGAGTTTCATGAAAATGTACAAACAGTGTTCTAACATTCCATTTAATCAGACATGTTGTTGTTGTTGTTGTTGTCCTGAGTGGTTGTGGCGCATACCCACAGTGGGTGATTGGCCATGAATCGGGTGGTTAAATTAGGTGTATAAAAACAAGGGAACCGACAATTTGAACGTAATCAGACATAATTATTCGGGCCCTCCTCGCCTCTTCTCTTGGTCTCTCCTGTGCGCTTCTTCATTCTCTTTCACGAGTGTTACAACTGTCAGTGAAAAACCCTACCCGTAGCATGGAAAGGAAGGAAAAAAGAAGAAAAGAAAGTGAATTTCTTAGAGGGCCCCTATACCACTCTTAGCTCGAACATTTGTTTCATAGTGGTAGCTGTGTACCAGTCTACAATGAGCACACAGCCGCAAGAATTCTTAAACTGTTGTAATGGCAAAGTCACAGGCGTAACTTTGCCTGGACTATGCGGCCTCTGCAGTTTCTCGCTACCTTCGCTACCCTCCCCAACGGCACTCTCTCCTCCCAGCCGCTTGCTTTCACCAACTCCATGCAGTGAAGCGGAAGCTACGGGTCACTCCAACCCTTTTTTTTTTTTTTTTTTTTTTTTCAGCGGCCATGCTTCAACACATCAGAAGAAAGGCTCGTATGCTTCCATTTCTAATCGCCTTCCGTGCGATGCCGTCTGAATGGAAGCTTAACAAAACACGTTGCGGGACTAGTTGGTGATGCAGTTGGTAACGCCGCTTCTTTTACGCTCCTCCTGTGCGGCGTTACAATATTTTCTTTCTTACGAAAGTACTTTTCAAGACGAGGACACAGAACGTCATGTCATATCTTTCTGCAATGTATTTCAGTGTCATGTCTTGAAAAGTAGCGCTGGATATTACTTTCGTAAGAAAGAAAATATAACGAATGGAAGCTTCATACGAGATTCAGTGGCGCCACAATGGCCGGGGCCAATCCATTTTCACAACACGCAGCTGTCTCTCGTTACTGTACTCTCGTCTTGCTGGCGCTCTCGTTCCTCGTCGACCGACCAATCGACAGCACTTTTCCAGCTTACACCACACGAAGCACCCTGATGTCGTCACGACGTGCGAAGCAACGTTGGTGCGAAGGAGGAATTGGAAAATCCTCGAGAGGAGCGCAAAAGAAGCACGTCGTTCTTTTTCTTTTTTTTTTTTATGACGAAGTCTTTAAAAAATTATAACAGCTTCTCAGTCGACCGCGCTGTGCGTAGTCAAGTTGTCGTAATCCATCTACTGACGAGAAATAAATATCGTTGCAACTTCTGACGTTCTTTCCGTTTCTGCTTCGCGTCACGCGTGACGTCAATCCTTCATGTGACAATGACGGGGGAAAAAAGAGGGAAGGAAGACCCCCCCCCCCCTCCCCCGTTGAGTATACAGACCATGATACGTACGTGACTAATTAAAAAAAAATAAGTTTGTTCAAAACTCCACAAAGTTATTTAGTGTGTCCAAAGTTTGCTCTACTTGGTACATGCAGGTAATTGGAGTGCTACCACGCCGTGTCAGTGTAACTTGATGTAACTTTGGGAAATAAGACAACTAGGGAAAACACCACCTCCGTAGTTGCTTGTTGGGTGTAGCGCCACATGGCTATGAAATACAGTTATACAAAAAAAAGAATTTAAAAAAAAAAGTTTAGTGGTGATTTAGCGGTAAATGCGAGAGAAATGCGGTAGCATTACGTCGCACCTCTCTGAGGTGCCGAATCCAGGCTTTAAACCGCCAACACATTGCAAGGTGGTGTTCAAGAGCTCACTCGACGCACGTCCTGCCTCATCGAGGAGCGGAGTTGTTTCATGTTGAGTTAATTTTGTGCTTCAATGCAAAAAGCGACGTTTTGTTAAGAACCTAACTGGAACGCCATGCAATGCATTTCTCCGCAAAGTTCGGGAATTAATATCTCGAAACTGGTGTCATCCCGAGAATTCGTTCCAAGTGGATCCGCCTTGTGAACTCCGCGGCTACAATTTGTAAATTGTAATATGGGCCATCAGGTAATTAGTTAAAAACTTCATTAGTGAATTTCTGTTAATTATTCGATTATGCATTTCAATTTCTTGTGGAAGTAATGTCTGCCTCTTCGATTAGACCAGCTCATGAACTATAATTGTGCTATCTGCCACAGGCAACCTTTAAGAATTTTTGAAAGTGTTCGCGGAAACCCCCTGTATATATTATATATATATATATATATATATATATATATATATATCGCATTTTATGTTACTGTGACTGAGTTTGTGGCAAATAATAACATGCAAGATATTGTAATTGTATACTGAGCGTTATTTTACACAACTGTATCATAACCAATTTCTATGTAATAACATGAAAGTATCTAGACGTACTTGTGTTTAAAATACTCTTAGATCAACACTTTATGCATTATTATTGTATTGATATACCAGCCGCTGCCGTGTCTGTCTGGGAGACCAGAGCTTCGTCAAGCCGAAGAAATTTGGCTTTTTTTTTTCCGGTTCTCCCTCTTTCACCTTGTGTATCCAGTGGTGAAAAAAAAATATGATGATGATGATGATGATGATGATGATGATGATGATGATGATTATACATGGCTCTCAAGTAAACTACTAATTTGTGAGTAGACCTTTTGCAAAACACTTGTAAACGATATGTAACAAATTCCCGTAAGATATGAATTGACATTTCGAATTTGACCGCTTTTGGTGCTCTAATGAATGCAGTTTACAGACCTTTGATATCTGTTCTTGGTGCCGAGATACAGATTTGTAAACTTCGTGCTTCGTGGTTTTTTTTTTCTTACCGTGGGGGTCATCTATCTATCTATCTATCTATCTATCTATCTATCTATCTATCTATCTATCTATCTATCTATCTATCTATCTATCTATCTATCTATCTGTCTATCTGTCTATCTATCTATCTATCTATCTATCTATCTATCTATCAAGCTAACCAATTTTTTTGAAATTCCTTTTAAAACATTCAGTCCCTAAATCGAAATTCCGCTTCCAACAGTCACTGCAATCTAACTTGCTATCTCAAGTGCAACAAATTTCATTAAAATAGGCCCAGTGGTTTTCTCAGAAAAGCGTTTCTGCGTTTTACATGTATTTGAATATGCGGCATCGGAGTTGGGCCCGAGCTAAAGCTTCCTCTTAAGCTTCACACTGATACATTACCTGTCACAACTTTTCCAGAAGATCGTGGTTTTTTTCTTACCGTGGGGGGTCACATTGCTTGATCTGCAAGAAACCAGAAACCTTGGATTATTGTTACGTTGTTGGGAAGGTGTCTATTTTTGGGATGTGCTTCAGAGGAACGTCAAGAAAAAAATTTCCGTCAGACCCACATGGTATTAGATTTTTGCCTAAAGAAAACGAAGACGGATTGCCGTTTGACTTTGTTGTGCTATCCGGTATTGCGGGATTTCATTTGGAGCCGGAAGCACGGCCCGCGTGAATGTATTTTTGAGAATGAATGCCCAGATTTGTAGAAATTCGGAAAGCACAAGAGTGTGCATAGCTGCGTGGGTGTCGAGAGTGGAAACCTTGACAGTGCTCAAAGAATTCTAAACTAGTGACACTCCATTGGCGCTGACACTTTACATTGTAAATGTATTGCTTTATCTTGTTTTTGCAATGAGTGCTTTCTGGTGTTATAAGTACGAAACAGGCAATAAAGAAAAGAAAGGCGTGCGTGGCCTACTTGTCAAATATAGGGCTCCGGTGCCGGAAGTAATGTTCGAATCAGGCCGTCGAACATCTCCATTTAGGTTGATAAATTGATACAGAACAGCCGCCACAATGTGGCGCTGCACTGAAGCGGAGGAAGACGATGTGTTCCCGTTTGATATATGGGTCGCCATCTTGGCCTCCGTTGGCTTCCATGTAAACAAATTGTAAATAGCCTTCGGCATTAGCTACACGTAACATTATTGTGGGGTTTCAAACGTGCTCTTGGGACAAAGGAACGACAACGCAGTATTGGGGGCGAGGACTTATGGAGTCGCCATCTGTCGGAAGCGTCTCGCTTGCGTAGTATGAGGGATAACGCGGCGCGCTCCTCATAGCTAGGTTTGGCTGTCGGCGCTCAATAAAAACACCACGTGGGAGCCTTCCTGGCCATTTCTGTAAGTGCTCTCGAAACGAGGGATTTTTTTTTTTTTTTTACTGTCAAAAGAATAATCTTGGGCAAACAGAAAGCACGCAATGGTTTACAGACGCTCTCTCTTTACTGAATGCGTATACAGTGAGCTGCCACTGCGCGCGGTCACCGCGACGGAGTCCCTCGAACCAGCTTCTTGCGTGAAAGGTAGCCATTTGCTGAGAGCAAGTTATGTGAACTATGTTCTTATAGTGGGCTGTCTATATAACGAAATTAAGCATAACATAATGAAGCATCAATGCAGCGATCGCACGGTTGCGCAGCGTCCGACTGCGCGTCTGCAGGCATGTCCGTGCACAATGTTTCGCTTTCGGTGCGAGCACATTTTCGCACCATGCAGTGAGCTTTAGGCAGCAGCATATGAACATTTGACAGTACACAAGCAACCATTCTTGCGTGGACGCTATCAGAGCTGTTCAAAAATATACATTCATTGTTTGGTGTTAACGCAAACATGAGCATATGCCATTAAAGCGCCTCTGTTAAAAGTAGCGACACGCTTTGAAGAATGCCGCCTCCTCCTCGCACGCCTTGTCCGAGGCGGTATTGGCCTAATGGCATCACGTGGACCGTCGCTCGTTTACAATCGCGCTCCATCACCATTTTCGCCCGAGAAGCGTCTACCGACTGGCGAGGAGCACAACGATAGCGGCGAACACAGTTGGCGATCGTCGAAATCTGATCAGGGGTGAAACGCGTCAGCTTTTATACACGAGTCATCGAAGATTCGACAGTAATCCCTGGTGCCCGCGTGTCTTCCAGAAAGTACTACACAATTCGCGACGCTCAAATAATCAGATTACATAAGCGTCGGTGACAACAGACAACGGAGACGCATCGATAACGTTCGAGAAACTTCCGATACATGCAGGCGCGTCCTGCGCCGAGAGATAACGTTTAACATTTGTTAGCCGGTGAAAAGCGGTCAACGGTGAAAGATAAACAAGTGCATGTGTCTCAAGCGGTGTAGGCGGCGCCACGGTCGAGAAAGGAGCGCGAAAGAGAGAAACGAGGAGGGGGAAGGCGGAGGAGGAGAGTGTCGCTACTTTTCGCGGTGATCCCGGAACGCTGCCATGTTTGATCACGTGGTGACGCGTCCATTGCTTGCCTCCTTGTTTACAATGGAAGTGTATGACGCCGCCGCGGCTCAGAAAACCTCTGTTTTCGGAGATATCGTAGACGGTGATTAGGTGGCCGACACGAAGCTTTGATTACCGCTTCAGAGAACATGCAAAAGCGCTTTCGGAGCTGATTAAGCTATGTCCAAACGGCGCAAGCAGCGTATATGGTGCTCGTTCTAAAAGCGCGGCTAAATATGTATTCCAAGCTTTCCAATTATGGATTCAGTCACGATTAGTGTGTTTTGCTCTTTGTTCTTTATTCGGCAAATATTTTGAAGCAGTAGCTTGTAAGTTTCTGACTCAGTGAAGTTTCTCGGTGCGGCCACTATCTGATTATTTTCTGCCTAATCGCTCGCGGGTGTGCTCAGTTCCGATAGATTTGTTCTAGCTGCGCACAAGGCGTAGCTGTTTTGTACATTGTAATACCTTGTAGCAAATGTATATTACAGCTAGTAACTCGCTTAGTCTTGTGGAACGTCACGAAACATTCAGCTTCGACCATTCGTGCGCCATAGGTGTAGTCCGTCATTCATTGTGCGTATACAGTACGCATATATTCAAGTGTGCGCCCATTTCGTCGGCGATAAAGTGGGCGTAAGTTTTCCTGCCATTTGGGACAGATGTGTATAGATAACGTGCGCGAAACTCACTATGACAGGAAGCGGCGCTACTCTCTTTGTTATTGTTTAACGAGTGGTACTCACTCTTGCCGACGTTCTGGGGATGAATCCCTTTCTTTGAAGGTTAGCGATACAAGGCTGGCGGATAAGCAAATTTCGGTATCCTCGAGGAAAGCCATACATCACGAAGTGCTGGTAATACGCTCGGACAGGTGCAGCAGCGGTCCGCGAACTTGGCTGCACAGATTCATTATATTCCTTAACATGCCAGTCACTATTTTTGCAGCCAACTACTGCACACGTCTTCAATCCACATGATTCAATCTAGCATGATTGGAGCACAGCGTGTTAGCGAAAACTCAGTTGCATTTCCGACAGCTGATCGCACAGAAGCAAGGTAGAAGCGGTAATGGTTTCGTATTCGTGCGCGGTCGCTGAGGAGAGGTATGGCGCGTAAAGCCCCTTAGCGCGCCATCTCGTTTCTCTAAAACAACTGCTTCGCGAAAAGGGTCAATAGAGGGGCTTTATATGCCATGCCTTTTTTTAATGTGGTTCTTACCGTTCCCTTTCCATTCTGGTGAACTTGCCAGTATCTAGCATCAACAAGTTCATAGACCAAATCTTCATGACATTAACCGGGCAGTGTGCGCGGGCGAGCGGCGGGCGAGCTTCTCAGTGCGCGCTTTCTGCTAGCGAACATCGCAGCCCCAACACCGTAGCAGAAATCTTCCTCGCGGAAGTGCTTGCCAAACACCCGAGTTGTAGCCGATGGCTGCTTGCCAAATCCAAGCTACACGCAGCTTCTCAGCCTGCGGGTAAGTGTGAAGGCTGGCACCGGGCTCCGCTGCGTACGCGTCCGGCACTGCGGTACCGAGCAATAGTCTACCATGTCGGACGCCTTCAAATGCAGCCACTACCCATTATAGTGCTTTCAATTGTTATCAAGCCCGAAGCGGGTAAACATCCCCACTTAATCAGAACCGTAGCGCAGGTGAGACTACAATTTCGTTTTCAGCACGCTTCGGCGCTTCCGAAGCAGAAGAGAGAGAGAGAGAGAAACAACTTTATTTAAATAAAGATCGTGCTTGGTTACTGTGGGTGGAGCCCGAAGCAGAAGACGCGGCCGCTGTGTCCACGTGATCCCTCATACCATGTCATGACGACGGTGGCGCCAGCCTTTCCAGTGGTGGAGCTCGCCTCCAATATGCAATCACAAGGGCATTTATTGCACCTTTCATACACCATTGCCAGCTAGCCGAATTGCTAGCAAGAGAAAGACGCTGTTGAGCGCTGACTAATTGAGGAAATGCGACTCACCACGACAGGATATCGAGCGAATATGCCCCCCCCCCCCCCCCCCCCCCATGCCGGACACCAACGCCCAATCGTTCGCGTGTACAGTCAAGCGAACAGTAGCGCGTTCGAACGATCCTGTTCGTCCATCCCGGTGTCCTGCTCCGAAGCCTTTCTCGGGCCAGTCCCGCGACGCGTGCCGGCCGACATCCGAGTCTACTGCACACGCCGCCAACTACAAACCAAGAAGAAAGAGGCTACTCCCTTTTGCATCCGAGCGACACCGCCGTCAGGCGGCGTTAGCAGCGCAACATTCGTGCCATCTCCCGTACTATTCAGCAACTACAGCGACCTCTCACTTGAGTGAACTTCAAGGGACCTAAGGAAATAGTTCACTTAACTGAAAGTTCACTAAAGTGAATACTCACTAGAACATGGAACAACATAGGGCACAGCAAACATCGAGTCAAAAGTGTGAAATGCAATTTATGGATTTATGGTTTATGAGCGTACCAGTTACGTTGCTGCCTCTCATCTTGAAAAAAAAAATCTAATTTTCATTTGCACTGGCGCTCTTAAAGTGCAAGAAGTAACAAAGCTGTCCAGAGAGTCTATCTTTTTGGGCAGTTCCTCTGGCACAGCTTGTTGCTGAGACATGAAGTCTCGCAACTTACCAAGGCGTCCTACAGCCTCGGCTAGAGTTACACAAGATTTGAATCTGCCTCTGCCATTGCAACTTCCTCATGACACTCTTCTTCTTCGGAACGGACACTGAAAACAATTTCCAAATCAATTTCCTGAGCGCAAAACTTTGTTGCACTGATTCCAAAATGAGCCTGGGTCCACTGAGCAAGTACAGCCACCCGCATTTTTACCTATATTGCACAAGAACACTATAATATGGTCGTATGTCGTCCTGAAGGGAAGGTCGCATTAGATGGCTCTTGCACAGGAGAGTGCTTGGTGCACTGGCGAATACTTCTGCCAGTCTCACTGATTATCGCTGCTTAAGGCGCGAAAATGACACGTGATGGACGCTCGCACGATATAGCTAAAAATGCGGGAGGCTGTACGTTAAACTGAAATATTCGCTATTCACACATTCGTTTACCTGAAAGATTTTTGCATGGAATGCATAGGAAAACCGCCGGGGATTTTCTAAAAGTTTCTTATTCTGAAATATTCGTTAAACTGTAAACTCTCAGTTAAGTACAACTGAGAGTTTACTGTACACCGACCGCCGGATGTATCATGCTACAATCGCTCCATTCCTGTGATCACTGCAGCTGCCACGTACGAGCACAGCCAGAAGCAACCTGTAATGCAGTCTTTTTTTTTTTACGTGCCACACCATCGTACTTAGCCTTATTGCAACACAACATCAGCCAATTTTTCACTGTCACATCGTCACAGTGATGTCGATGATGCGAAGTTTGGCACTGCAAGATGACTTTAGTAACAAAATAAAATGTTTTGTGTTTCCCAACCTTCATACTGTTGTGTCTGGCGGTCCCTCGGGACAAAGGGAGGCCGGCGCCGACTCAGACGCGCCAATCTGGAGCCCCTTTCTCGCGGCCGAGAATTGTCACCTGGGACTGAGGGATTAGCGATTGGACTCCGGGCTACCTCATGCGTCGCTAAACGGCAGCATCGCCCCTTCGGTGCGGTTCTGTGAATTACCAGCGCCGCCCGAACCACGATGAGGCCCGGCGCCGATTGCGACGCGCCAAACTGGCGCCCTTTCGAGACAGCCACCGCCCTACCTGGTTCCGCGAACTGACCGCTATGGAGAGGCGAATCTTGAAAGGGCCAGTGTCTGGCAATCCCGGGGGAACGACATCAACGTTCGGTTCCCAAGGTGTCAACCGCTGCCTGTGTTCAGGGACGACCTAGCAAGACTGGAGGCGGAGCCCGGCGGGAAACAACGACACATCACGTGCGGGATATGGCCACCTGATCCAAGATGCTGATTGGCTAAAAGAACTACAGTGTATTCCCTCGTGGAGGGAAAGAGGGAAACGGAAGGGATAAAACAGGGGACTTGAGTGTTGTGAGGGAGGCTTGACGATGTAGAGCACGCTTGACGATGTAGAGCACGCTTGACCATGGAGAGACGCTCGACAAGGTAAAAACGCTCGGAGGTGTAAACGCTACTACATGCAAATATGTTAGCATGTAGATGGCTCCAATATCATGGAGCCCATCTTGTAATATACCATGTACAGTGTATATAAAACAGTTTTCTAATCTCCCTGGATATCTCCTCCTCTTCACACCTGGCACGGCACAATACATGGAAACCTTCGTGGACCCTCGGACATCGACATTCGCAACACCTACTAAATGTAATCCTTTTACGAGCAAGAAGCGTGTTGTAAAGTTTATACAACTTTGAAAATATGTGTCCATATTCCATTCAGAAAAGATATTGAGAGAGACCAGTCTGGTGGGACAAGCAACTCTGCGTGTATTTATTATATAATTGCTCACAATTAATAACCCAACTGTCCCAAGGTTTTAAAGCAGGCTCAGCTTCTCATTGAGCGCAAGTTGGGTCTTTGTAAGCTGCGAAAGGTAAACAACCATAAGCAAGTCCTTCATGTTGCTGTTAAGCATGTTCTGGAACTTGTCATTCTCCATCTGAGGGATGCTCTGGATGATGTCGAGAAGCATACGCCCCACGTGGTTGTCTGGCGGCGTTTTACCCGTGAGCACGTCATCCACGTAACTGATGACCACTTCCAGCGACTCGCGCATCTCGCGGCAGGACTGACCCACGGCGTCGAAGTCCGGCACGCACTCCACGCTCCGCTGCTTGCTGTGCTTTGTGCCCTGAGTCAGCTTGAGACCCACCATCTCAGCCTCGTAGCCGACGACCTCCACTTTGCATGGAGTGAACATGGTGCCCACATTCTTCCCTGCAAACGAAAACACAGGGAAACACAATAAGTTGCAGTTCCCAAATATTCAGGTGCTACCATATGAAAAAAAAAAAAAAAAAACACTCATAAGAGCAGTGCAATGAAACATAAAGCAAACCTTTTCAGTCAATTAAAATTTCAGTGCAACTCAATTAATTTCAGTGCAGTTATTTACGCTGAACAAAAGTGGTCACGAAATCATGGCTGAATGACACGGAATTAAGCTGTAAGTCATCTTGTGAACAACACATCCAGTTACACTTAAAAGAGAGCATACACTTTTTTTTTTTTTTCGTGCGCGTGTTTCTGCCCACCGATATCTGAGAGGGGCTACTTTAGCAGTTCTGAAGAAGCGGAGGGGCTCTGCTTTGTTAGGGGCGTCTTTCATCCATATGTTAGACACAGGTGAACCAGCTGCCTGGCTTTCAGCTGCTAACTTACAACACCTGCTATTAGAGCCACTAGAGATAAAAAGAAAGAAATAATCAGTCGACAACCACATTGTCTAGCTCTACTCTACTGTACGTCGCTGTTACTGTTACAAGGTAAGCTTTATTATTTTTTTTTCTAAACTAAACAGCCATAGAGGTCGTGAAATTAAACGAAACTACTCTCATTTAGGCTACAATTATGGAATAATAAAAAAACTAACGAACTAGCAAGAACGAGTAAAAACTCAGCAGCGGCACTACTTCAGACAGAACATTGCAATGGGATCATAGCGACCATTTTTATGTTCACTCTTGTGGTAGTACATAAGGCCACTAACGTTTCGAAAACATGATGGATACGAAGTATAGCATAAACAACACGTCCTCCGTCAGCTCACTAGTGACCACGCCATATGCCCGTCGTTCGTAAAAAGGCAACCGCTCAGGTTGGATTTCTGCACCTCATCGCGACGACTGCATGCAGTGCGCAACATTGGCCGAATTATTCGCCCACTGTACCTGGGACTCCGAAAGGCGTGCTCGTGTACGCTTTGATGGTAATCTTGTTGTCTGCCATCAGAGTGTCCAGTGTCAAGTGAATGGGGCTAGTAGCCTCACGGCTGTAGTAGTCGTGGATGAGAACCGAGTGGCTGGTCACATCGGGGCCGGTCGCGTACCAGCCGACGATCACTTCGGCGGGGTTCACTTTCTTGTGCAATTCAAACATGTTCTTGGCGAACTCCAGGTCGACCGCGACTTCGTCCTGGGACTCGTTGTGGGGCACGCAGAAGCAGTTTGTCACTTCTACGCCTCCTTTCTCATAAGAGCCGAGCAAGGTGCCGATGACGCGCTCCGCGCCGTCATTTCTCCGCTCGTAGGAGTCAACGATGGAGAAAAGTACTACGGGGTGCACTTTCACCGTTATGTTCGGAGCCATGATGAACGCTGTAACACGGCACAACTAGTGAAATTCACTGAAAGCTGTCAAAGAGTACCACTTTCCGGCCGTCCGGCTAAACATGCGCCAACGAAGAGAAAAATTCAACATGGCCGACATATGTTGCTAGACTCCTCACTGTCTTCGCTTCTTTTAGCCGCACTATCTAGCCACCATAGCCGCACAATGCATGGTTCTTTTTTTTTTTTTTGTCACTCAAAAAACACAAAAGAAAGATCACAATGTGAAACTGCATATATTTAGTTTAAAAACACAGTTCGATAGCCAAATATCCTATGTAATACTGCTTTCTTTTATCTTTTATAGCAGACGATGGGGCAAACACGTTGGGCTGCGTGCGTGTTGCGTGTACAAACCGTGTCGTGGTACAAACAGTGGACACCGTGTTCTTGCTTTTACTTAACGATTAATTATGCTTTAACTCAATGTTCAGGTCTGTCTTAGTTTGTCCTAACGTCAAATGCCTTACTGATAGCATGTGGAATCAATACGTGCCTCCTTACAATTGCTGATAAAGATTTCTCATCATGTGTTCGTCGCAGATACAGCGAGCGAGCCGCCCCTGTGTTTTGCAGTTGACCACTCATCAAATAGCGGCCGCTACAAACGAAGATGACGCTTGTCGCCAAAAGTAGGTCTTTTAAAACTTGTGTTCTCACATTCTATTTCTCAATATGCACGATCGGCTTATATTCCATCAGAGATAAGAAAACGATCGTGTATGCTTTCTTACTTCAGAGCACCCTCACATTCGATACAACCCACTTAAGGACGAATGGGTCCTCGTGTCTCCGCAAAGAACGCTTCGTCCCTGGCAGGGTAAAACCGAGAACGCTACCGACATGTCGACGGCACGCGCTGTGGATCCAAGCAACCCACTGTGTCCGGGAGCCATGAGAGCTAATGGCGAAGTATTCACCATTTGCTACTTGCTGTCTCGATATAACGAAAGTTTCGTTATTTACTGTGATATTTACCACGTGCACGCAATTAATGTACCCGCCACTTAATTGCATTTCCTTTCGACGTGTCTCTTTCGTCATGTGCTTTCTGTTTTACAGGTCAATCCGATGTATCAATCTACCTTTACATTCAGAAATGACTTTCCAGCTCTCCTAGAGGATGCCCCAAGTCTTGGTATGTTATTACTATCATCATCAATACTTTGTGCCTGATTTAACTCCACTGCAGGACAAATATTTTTTTTTTTTTTTTTCAGTTGTTCACATCTCTTTTCCTTTTTCAGTTTAGTAGACATGTACCTTTTGCGTTCATGTCTACTTCAAAATGTCAAGCCAGCTTTGCCCTATGTGAGTTAGAATAGTAAGGCAAAACTCTGTACTGAGTGCATGCATACATCTGCAGGCAGAAATTGTATGACTTGCTGCAAATAAAGTGACAGGTGCAGCATATATTAGTCTTCGTGAAAGTTCTTGTTCCACTCTGTCATCTGTGGAACCACAGAGCAGCAGTCTCAAAATATAACGCGCTGCACAACTTCCTAACTGAGGGCCTGTGCCGCATAACATGCTACTCTAGACAGCACTTTCAAAAGCTGAAGCATGATTCCATCCTTAATATCTATCAGGTAAAAATAACCATGTAGCAGCACAGTGCAAACATTGACATGCATGCTTCAGCTGAACTTCCACTCTCTTTTATCTTTTTCTATGCTTTTAGCAGATGCTGAATATGCAGAAGTGAAAGTCCCATCATGACTCTAGTAGAGTTAAACAGCATGCAGAGAAGGCCTGCTTTGGCATGGCTCAAAAAACTGTTTAATGAACTTGAACTCAATGTTCGCAACTCTTTTTCTTCTGTTTAAAATGCATTGTAGAATCTGAAGAGAATGCTGATGAATCTGGCCTCTTCCGCATGGCCGAGGCTAGAGGCACTTGCCGAGTGATGTGCTTCCATCCATGCTCTAATGTGACTCTGCCCCTGATGAGTCAATCCGAAGTGGAGACGGTGATCGATGAGTGGGCTCTACAGACCGAGCAGTTAGGCCAAACTTATACATGGGTTCAGGTGAGTGGGCGTAGCACAATACAGGTTTTGCACTTTGAAGTATCTTAGTTTCTTGCCTCTCAGCCAGTGTGCGCTACATGCATGCAGGGAAAGCGAGGAGAACACAGTTATTTTATCTGTGTGACCTGACGTACAACTTGGTGGAAATTGGGAGATATGGCATGCTACAGTCACGGTAGCACTGTTCGCTTATGAGAACAACACTCCTCTTAAATTCTGAAAAATCACGCAACAAGATAATTTGATCTCAGAAATTTGTTCTGATTAATTATAATGTGTCTTAGGTGCGACTACGTTCGACCTAATAGCATCATTAAGATTACACCACAGGCCAATAACAAATAAAGGCTGACCTGGAAGGATTCATGCAATTCATGACAGCTTCAGTTTATGTTAATGTTCTCTCCAGCTAAACTATTCTCCTCTGTATTAAAACTTTCACTGTTCCATTTCTTGCACAAAACAAATCTTGCAGTTGTACTTTCTGCTTCCAGGTTTTTGAAAACAAGGGCCAAATTATGGGCTGCTCCAACCCTCATCCACACTGCCAGGTAATCTATGGACTCGTTTAGATTTGGGGACATCTGCTACCTGCACTTCAGCTTAGTGAAACTTCGAATACTTTGTCCAATATCCTGATGCCTTGCTGGTGGCTTCTCTTACTCAAAAGTTATGTTCTTGTTCCTTAGAACATTCCTTTCAAAGCCCCGTTCCTTTTGCAATAATTTGCCTCACTTCGGTGTCAGGAGTTCATCTCTCTTCTTGCATAGCAAAGAGCTGAGCTGTATGACTACCTGTAGATTGCAATTTCTAGGTGTGGCTGATCAAGCTTGCGGGTGAAGTGCTGTAAAGGGGCTTATAAAAGCACAGCATGAACAGCAGTGTAAAATTTATTGCCAGCTGCAAAATGAGCATTTTTACACATTCTAGCTTGTTTTCATCAAGGCGATAGACGTGGTACTTCATTCTTCTCTAATGCAGATTTGGGCAAGTTCATTTATGCCAAATCAACCAAGACTGAAGGACAAATCCCAGAAGGCTTACCTTGAAAAAACAGGGAAACCACTTCTTGTGGACTATGTGTCCCAAGAACTGAAAAAGAATGTGAGTGCCTCTCCTGTCTAGGCTTGCTGCAGTGAAATGTGATGCCCTGATATCATTGTGTGTGCTCTTGTTACCTTATCACCCTTCAGGAACGCATTGTTTTGGTGTCTGACCACTGGGTTGCTCTGGTGCCATTTTGGGCTGTCTGGCCATATGAGACCATGCTTGTACCTAAACGTCATGTGACCAGGCTGTATGAACTGAACGCTGCGGAAAAATCAGGTGACATGACAAGTTTCAAACAATATACTATGTACTTATGCAGATCTGCATCTCTTCTTGGTTTGTTGACATGTTGTAAAACGGTTTGGTCTTATCAACAAAATTGTGGTGTCAAATACTGCACAGTCAGCACCTAAGTTTATGGACTGCAAGATCTGACAAAAAAAACAAAATTGACTATTTTCACAGCCTTGGCACACAGCCTGGTATTCTGATTTCTAGCCTGTGCTAGTATATGTGAATAACATAGTGTTGTACTGTTTTAGTGGCTGCAATCAAATTCAATCTTTAGTAATATCTTGCAGTCTGTAAACTTTTGATGCCGACTGTACTGATAAGGTCAGTTGTGTGAACATAACCTTCAATTTTAGCTCTCTTGCAATGCTGTGTGCTTGCCTCCAACTCGTGAGCAGAACTATAGGCTGCAACACTGCCTTATAATACACTCTTATAATTTAATTTGTTTGTATTAAACAAATTAGGCTTAATTGTAGCTCACTAGAACTGTGGGGGCTGAACAGCTGAAAAAGACACAGAATGCAGCCCAAAATTTTACAATATGTGCTCTGTTCTCTCTAGCATAAAAACATGTACTACAGACATGCTGTGAAACAGAGATAAACCTATTGATGAATTACTTGAATTCATAGGCGTGTAGCTTGTCCACCATGCAATAACATAAAAAAAAAAAACTCTTGGTTTCCTGTGCCATTTTTTATCACACTCCCCACAATATCCCACTGAAGCCTACACGCAAAGAGTGTGCTTTACCTTGCTAAGCTCTCTGCCTAGCGCTAGGGTGTGCGAATATTCAGGCTGCTCACATAATGAACAAAATAAGAAGGCACTCAATGTGCCACTTAAAAATAGGTGCCATTTGATTTTAGGAATACATCCTGGGGACGTATTCTGCGACGATCGCCGCGGCGATACTATCGCCTTCGCGTGACGTAGTGCTCAACCAGCCATTCAGCTCATCCAATTTTGCTCAACCAGTCAGTCAGCGCGCACTTGACGGTGATACTATTGCCAAAAGTGATCGTTGCAGTGTACATCCCCTGAATATCGTTTGTATTATATGTAGCAATAGAGAACCTGATAAAGTTTACCTTTGAGGAGCTGTAAATGACATCTGTAGCCATGGCATGTGGGGTGCATAATGCTTGGATCACTCACACACACACACTTTCACAGAGTTTCTATCATCATCAAGCAGCACTAAGAAAACCATTCATGCACACATTCCCTAAAATGCTTACTGCCCCTTGTGTTTGCATCTTGAATTTGCAGATTTGGCAAGTATCATGAGAAAGCTACTTACAAAGTATGACAACCTCTTCAGTACCTCATTCCCATACTCTATGGGTTGGCACGGTGAGATTTTGTCCTTGGTGTTGTTATTAACCACGTGTTACCCAGCACTATGACAAAAATTTGCGATGTTCACAGGTATTCAATCATAAGGTGCCGCTAGACAATAAGTATCATTGGTCAAGTGTGTGACTTTTGGAAAAGGCTTTAGTGCAGGGTTAACCTTATGGAGAAGTAACTCTCAAAAGCTTTGAAGAGTGCACAGATTTTCAGTATACAGATTCGATCTTGGAGCAGCACACGTTTTATTACCCCTGGTTCCAAATATAACAATTATGTAAAAAAGTTGACGGACCTCTAGAGAAGAAAAATTGCACTTTGTGAAAGGGTTACTAACTTCAGTTTGAGGAATCCCAGTGCCTTGCTTGCACTGTTGTCATCCAAAATGAAAAAGCACAATAGCACACATTGCTACCTCAGTTTTTATTCTACATACCCAGGTGTTTCAGCGAACTGTAAAAAAATTTTGAAGTTTGCCTGTGGCAGATAGCACAATTCTAGTTCATGAGCTGGTCTAACTCGAAGAGGCCGACATTACTTACACTAAATATTGAAATGCATAATTGACTAATTAAAAAAATTCACTAGTTACGTTTTTAACTAATTACTTTATCGCCCATATTGAAGTTTACAAATTCTAGCCGTGGAGTTCAAAAGGCGGGATCCACTTGGAACCAATTCTCAGGATGACACCAGTTTCGAGATATTAATTCCCGAACTTTGCGGAGAAATGCATTGGTGTTCCAGTTACTTTTGTGCTTCAATGCATAAACGACGTTTTGTTAAGAAAGTAACTGTAACGGCCATGCATTTCTCTGCAAAGTTCGGGAATGAATACCTCGAGACTGGTGTCATCCTGAGAATTCATTCCAAATGGATCTGCCTTGCGAACTCCACAGCTAGCAATTTGTAAATTGGAATATGGGCCATAAGGTAATTAGTTCAAAACTTAATTAGTGAATTATGTTAATTAGTCGATAATGCATTTCAATTTTTTGTGCAAGTAATGCCCGCCTCTTCGAGTAGACCAGCTCATGGACTGGAATGGTGCTTATCTGCCACAGGCAACCTTTAAAAAATTTTGGAAGTGTTCGCTGAAACACGCTGTATATTCCACTCTATATATTCCCAACACATTTGTCTAGAGCACAATAGCAGTGAGCTGCAGTAAAGACCCTCAATAAACTTATAGTTTTCATGTGATCTTACGGACACAGCTCTCACTGCGCTAGTACCAAACATGGCGGCCACGATGATGTCAGTGCATTGTATTATCACGCGCGTACTGTTTTGCTTAATGACAGTGACTATTTTACCCCGGTTTATCACTGTTATCACTTTGTCTTCCGACGCAAGATGGGCCCGTCGTCATGCTGTCACGTTTCTTGATTACACTCCTTCTCGACGTGCTAGTACCCAAAGATGGCGGCCACAATGATGTCTATGCAAACTATCTATTGAGGGGCTTTAAGCTGCAGTGAGTGTGTTAGCACCATCTACTGGTGGTTCCCAGGTCAGAACAACTTGCTGTACCTCCCATTGAGCAGTGCCTAATCGGCTGGCCACCACTAGTTGCAGTGAACGACCAACCAAAAAATGCAGGGAAGGAAGGAACATTGCCATTTTAAGATTTCCAAGGCTTGCCTAACAAAGAATGTAGCCTTTGACAAAAAGACCACTTCTGGAGAGAGAAGCGTGAGCAGTGGCTGCATCCATCAGGCAATGCATACTCAAAGCCAGCTGTCTCAATCTGTTTGCCTCCAATAAGTGGCTCTAGTGTACCTTTAAGTGCAACATTCCTCCCACTTCCTGATAACTGTGCCAGGAGCTGTACATATTGCAAAGCTTGCCAGTTTGTTTCATAATTTGTTAAAGTCTCAGTGGAGTGTGCTGAAATGTAGCATCTGCATTCTTCGTGCTAGGTGCACCTACTGGCAAATATTTGAATGAGGATGTGTCACATTGGCAGCTACATGCCATCTATCTGCCCCCGCTGCTTCGATCAGCTACTGTGCAGAAGTTCATGGTTGGCTACGAGATGCTTGCTCAGCCTCAGAGAGATCTAACACCAGAACAAGTACGTGAACTGCTTTACCTGAAAAAGAATTTCTAGTTGCCATGCTAGTTAGTACGGTGATTTTTGCTGGTACTAGTACATCCTTCACAGCTTCTCCCTTTTACCTTTTAATGCGTCAGCATTAGGAGTGTCAAAGTGGGGGGAAATGTGTGTGTGTGTGTGAGACGTGTGGGAGATCTTAGAAGAGCATGTGTACAGATATATATATATATATATATACACTTATGGAACGAAAAATGTTAGGTCTAACGTTAGGAGACTGGAAGAGAGCGGTGTGGATCAGCGAGCAAACGGCGACTGCCGATATTCTAGTTGACATTAAGAGGGGGAAATGGAGCTGGGCAGGCCATGTACTGCGTAGGATAACCGTTGGACCATTAGAGTTACAGAATGGATACCAAGAGAAGGGAAGCGCAGTCGAGCACGGCAGAAAACTAGGTGGGGTGATGAAGTTAGGAAATTTGCAGGCGCAAGTTGGAATCAGCTAGCGCGCAAGACAGGGGTAATTGGAGGTCACAGGGAGAGGCCTTCGTCCTGCAGTGAACATAAATATAGGCTGATGATTTGTCACACACACACTGTATGTGAACATGGATCCGAGACCTCAAAGAGATGCAACGTAATGCCGTTACACATTTTCCTTGCATTTACCGCTAAATCACCACTGAATTTCTCGTTTTTCTTGCCTTCCTTGTACCCATTCCCTTGCTTAAAAAACAAAATTGTTTGTCAGTGCTATGTGTCGTCTCTTCCCATCCTGTTTCTGTGCTGTTCCAGTTAGATGCAAAACCTTCACACTTGCTGCTGGAATCACCATATGCTCAAAAATGTTTTTTTAAAGGGGCATTGAAAGCAATCACAAAATCAAGCTATCTGACACAGTAGTGCTAATACCCTCAGAATTCGTTTCGTGTAGAAAAAAACCTACGTATTAGTGCGAAAAATTATTACGCTACTGAACTTTCTCTCATGCTCCGATACTGGGTCTGATGATGTCATTGTGTCATGTCTAGTATATCGTGCCCTTTAAACAAATTTTCCCTTTCTGCAATAAAGAACAACTAGAAAAATCATCCAGGTTAAACTGTTTATTACTGAAATTGTAATACAGTATAATGTCTTTAACATTAAAAAAATTCCATATAAACACGAATAGCATGTAAGGGCCAATTAAGGAGCTATGAAAGAAAGGGAGAAAAGAGAGCTCCGAACTCCAGCAACTCCAGCAACTCCAGCAACTACCTCAGTTACTGGAGCCCCTGACCCTTCAGTGCGTTGAGGCTGTCGCATGATTTTTTAGAATCTTTGGTACCTTTAAAAAACTTTCGAGTAAACTGCACTGCCACTGAAAGGGGAAAGAGCCGGAGCTAAGCTCTTGCACCCCACACTATGTCACAAACATCATAATGGAAACAAGCCCTTCGCCCTCATTCGTCTGTTGTGCAATGTTCTGCCAGCTACACAAATGCCCTCAGCTCTATGCATTTAATGTTACTTTCTGAACCACACAAGTATGTACATACATCTAAGCCTTTCTTTAAAAAAGGCTTTACACACTTTTCCTTTAATCTGCCGAGTAATCTTTCAAAGCTACATTACATCCAATGCAATTTCTTGCTGTATGCTGTGCACATTGTGTGCTTCACACAAGTATTCACAAAGCAAACACGACATGCACTCATTTTGCTCATTCTGGATGTTTTTCGATGTGGAAGGACAATTTAACAATGCAATGCAAGTGTTATTAACCTGTTCACCTATTTAAACAACCTGTGGTGTAGTGCTTACAATTTTTGGCTTGAAAGTGAATAATCACTGGTTCTATAATACTGTCTACAGTAATAAGAATGTTGTGTGTGATAAACACATATTCTAGAATTACTTATACTTATGTCACTAAAATGTTTCATTTTATTACATTTGAATTATATGAGAAGCAAACATGATGTGCTGCAATTTATGGTGTGTTTTAGGGTTGCTAAACTTGTATTATAAGTGGGATTTCATTAATTAGCCTCTGGCAAAACAACAAGCCCACAGATACTACAGAAAGCTGATGCATGAATGTAAAGGTAGCATAAGCACAAGTTTTTCATCTTTGCATTAGCCAGGCAACATAGCAAGTATTTGCTGTCAGTATAGAAATAGTCATAATCTTTGCCTGTACTGTGTGCAGGAATTACCCCCCCCCTTTCTTTTTTTCCCCCTTTCTTTATTTTTTTTTTTCAGGCTGCCGATACACTACGAGCCCAGTCCGAGGTTCACTACACACAGTGCTCAAGCTGATTAGTGACAAAGCTGGTTCTGCTAAGCTAGTCTTCTTTTTTACACTATTGGCAGATAACCTACCTCTACTTATATTTATATATATATATATATCTTTGTGCAACTACTTGAGCAAGTCGATAAGTCTTGAGCGGCACCAATCTTTATTAACAACCTGCGATTCAATGTTTTCTAGCTTTGTGTATACTACGAATGCAATTTTGCGCACTGCCTTTTCTTCGTGACGCTAGAGGTCATTTGAGAGGTTCGAAATATGCTGCAGAATGAGTTTCAGTTTGCAATATTTACCATTTTTATGCACTTACAGGCAGGGTCAAAAGTTTACATTCCGGAATGCAGGTTCCTTGAAAAAGTCTAATGGCAGCCCAGTTTTAGTGGATTGAAACAGTCATTGAAACAATACATTATGTTCATCGCATACACTATTACAAATAGCACATTTTAAATCCAGGCTGCGTGCCCAGGCTCAGGAAATATTTTTCCCAAATCCCACACCCTGTTAACTTGTATAAGAAAAAAAAAACTTATCAAATAATTGTGTTAATGCACTGATGCACTAGTGTTAATGCAGCCACTTGTGCTTTTCAACACACGAGGCAGGCATGAGAAATAGGTGCCTGCAAGTTCCTTTTCATAATGTTCATAGTCAAATTGGATGTACATAGGTTGTTTGAATGTTAAGATCTAGTCCCTTATAGAGTATATTCGAGTCAAAATTGAGTTCCTAGCAAGGGAGCTGCTGGTCCTATTTTTTAATTGATACACGTGCATGGACTTGCTACTGACAGAATATTAAAGCATTCTTTTTACTCAAGAACGAAACGTGCCATTGTGTACTTTGGTCACCACTGCAACCAGAATTTCTTTGCAAGTGAGCCATAACTCGCATGGTCATGCTCTTGTTCCGCTAATCCCACACATGACAATGGACACAGAAGCACAATTTCATGGAGGTTTTATTTCAAACACCTATATGATGCCAATGTGGTGTCTATGCATTCTCTCTGAATCATTCATGCCAATGATAAATCAAGTTGACATCCACTCCACAGGGAGGCAATGAAAAAAAAGGGGGGGGGGGGAGCCACCACGCACCAGGTAAGGGGAGGTGTACAGAGAAGTTAGTCAAGCACCCCATCATCAGTGTGATACAACATGTGACAAAAATATATGTATATAATAGTACATTCCTTGTAAATATATTGCAGGTGTTGTAAAAACACAGCCATCTGCAGAAAGGCTAAAAAAAAAAAAAGAAGGCAGGCCAACACAAAGAGCCCTGCACCTCGGTGACGACAGAACACACGCGCTACTGCTCGTGAAAAGCTGCATGGTCCGCGAATGGATAGCATAGAAACGAGAGAAGGAATGGTTGCAAATTACAATCACCAAAGCAAAAGGGAAGAAAGGGGCAGGGGGTCTCTTTGGATCTTAGCAGACATCACAAAACAGTAGCAAGCGGCACACGGCAGATGACACGACAGGACCGATGCTAAAATCTCTTGAGAGATGCCTGGGACACCCATCAGCATGTCCCAACCAAGACATCAGCTAGAAACTTACAAGTTCTGTAAACAACATGACAATCCACGCTTGGACACAGTTAAAGAGGTCAGGTGTGTTGCTATTTTATAACAGTCCTTACCTGACCTCTCAATTTAGTCTGCATCGCAAACTTGTGAGCTAAGTGTACATGCATTGTCTCACATTACACGTACACTAAGAGAAATAAAAAAAATAAAAAGAAGGGTCACAGGTGAACTGAACACAACAGAAGAATGATCTCAATAACAAAACACCTCTCCTGGTGACGGGGGACGCGGCTAAGGTAAAAAAGAAAGTGTAGGGGAGGGGAGAGTAAGGGGAGCACTGGAGGCGCTTTTCACGCAAACCTTATCAGCAACTACACCAAAGTTTCAAACATATCATCTGGCAAAGTCTGCACAAGCAGCCTTTCTTTCTGTGCACTCGGTCTCCCTCTCAATCAGCGAGCAGCTTTACCACATACATTTTTTGTTTTACTGATTCACGAAAAGTACCAAATTTGACTTTTACTAGTTGATGTGATGTTAGAGCTGAAAGGACTGAAGTAATGACCTATAATGAGAGAAATGGAGAGAGTGAGAAAAAAAAAGTATGCAGTGGAAATAACGAGGCATGCAAAAACAAGGAACAGCCTCCTTCCACATGCCAGTTATGGGACCTAAAAAAAAAAGAAAAAAAAAAAAAAAAGATGTGAGAGGGACAAAATCAGCTGACCAAAGAGTGAGTGAGAGAAAATTGTGCATGCACAGATCGTACGCCTCGTTGTCAGGCCTGCCGCTGCATCTGGATCACCACTGGATGGTGGTGCAGACTGTTGTTGTGAGATGGTAGGGCGCTGTAGTTTCCAAGCCGAGCCCTCTTGTCTGGCGGGATGGTCGTGGCGGTGCCCACTGGGCGAGCCGTGTCCTCGGACACCGCTGTCCAGTGGCGCTTGCCTCCAGCGAGGCTGAAGCTGAGGTCTAAGCCCCAGCCTAGGCTCTTGCTGGAGGACGGCGCCCACTTGGACGCCTGTGATGAGGGCAACGGCGACGATGCCGAGACGCCCTCGTCGTCCGAGGCGTCAATGTCCTCCTCGATGTATTGGGCTCCAGCCTTGGTGGCTTCAGTGTACTCCTGGTGGAAGTCTCTCGCTGGCTCCGAGGCGTAGAGCAGGGAACGAGAACGCCCTGCATGCATATGACAATCACAATAATTGACACACATCCTTTTAAATACAAAGCATTTCTTGCCGGCGGCTCTGTCTGTTGTCCCGCGTCCCGCACCCCCACAGCGCATGCGCGTCCCCTCCCCCTCTCTCTCCTCTCCTACGCTCCCCCCCTTCTCTCCTCTAGGAATCCTGTACGGAGCGGTGCCCGCGTCCCACACCCCAACAGCGCATGCGCCTCCCCTCCCCCTCTCTCACCTCTAGGAATATTCTATGGAGCGGCGCCCGCGTGCCACACCCCCACAATGCATGCAAGTCCCCTCCCCCTCTCTCTCCTCTCCTACGCTCCCCCCCTTTCTCTCCTCTAGGAATCTGAAGCGGCGCGCTCGACAGGTGGTGCGACAGCTGCATACTCCGCTGGGGGCGCCACGGTAGTTCCGCAGTATGAAAATGACGGAGCGCGCACGCCTCATTCTCTCTCCTGTGCAGCGCCGCGATGATCGCTCGGGCCACTGCCGCAAAACCATCTCCCGCTCAAGCTAACCATCTCCCTGCTGCTTCGCATCCACACATGGTTCCCTTTAGCGGGAGATGGAGTACTTTTTTTTCTTTTTCTTTATTTTTTATGAGTGGCTCGCCCTCCAACACAAATGTGTATCTAAATAATGGCATGGAGGCCCTTCTCATGTGGAAATTACAGTAGTGGCCTAGCCAACTTATCGTCAATGAGCCAATATCAACAACTGTCTGTTTGATCCATTCGTAGCTTGGCAACTCTTGGAACCCTCTCTTCAGCAGCCCTCGTTCTTGGCCACAGCAGGCGGTGAATTACCGCTGTGTGTGCCAAGACAGCACGCTTTGAACAGTTCGCGCAGTCTTCGCATTCACTCATTACTATTTTAAATTTTCTTAATTCCGTCCCTTTAGGCCAGCTGATTTGGTTTACTCTTTTTACTGTCTCATCAACATTCGCAACATTTTCTGTATTTACTAAAAGAACACAATTTGCCAATCCTCAAATTGAGACTTGCTTTTCAAAATAACTTATGAACACTTATCATGCGACTGTTAAGAGCCCGCACTGAAATTTTGCACAATCCAGTAGTAGTATAAATTCGAAAATAAATTACAATCATGGCACCCAGCTTTATGCTACAATGATTTGCCATCCCTGTCATACTGTTAGACCTACATATGCAACTTTGAAGGGCTTCAAAGTACACTTAAATCTCAATATAACAATGTCGGTAAAATCTGCAATTTGCTTCGTTATATTGACAGTGGAACATTTATGCTAATAAGTACAGGCGCCAATGAATTTGTCTTACCCGGAAGGGGCCGCAAAATTGTTCTAATCATCAGGCATTCGGAAAAAGCAAATTTGAATTAGAAAAAAGAATCATTTTGTTCAGTTTGAGAGTCAGCGACGAAAGATAACAGTCCCATGCTGCATCGATAATATCTTCACAGCGCCGGTACAAAGCGGCATGGTCTTGCCGAGCACCTCTTGCCGAGGCATGAGCAACGCACTATCAGCTCGGCTGTAAAACAGTCAAGAAGCCAAGCAGACTTGCTCTCACGCTCTGCTCATTCGGCTTTATAAGCGGACTGAGGGAAGCGATCTTCGTTACGCTGCTGGCATGAGCATTGCGCGCAAGCGCACTAGCGTTCCCGTTAAGTGGTTGTGTACAAATTTCTAGCATATGCCAGTCTGAGCAGAGCAGACCGTTAACGCTCAACTAAAACACTCTATTGTCTCGGTACTCCTGCGCGGCGACAGTGAAATTTTGTTATATTGAAATCGCATGTAAACACACTTCGTTATAATGAGGTTCTAAATAAGTGATGTTTTATGGACAAGAAGTTATAAGGAGTTATATACTTTGTTACATAGTGAATTTCATTA
The DNA here is from genome assembly GCF_013339745.2 of Dermacentor silvarum. Classification (NCBI taxonomy): domain Eukaryota; kingdom Metazoa; phylum Arthropoda; class Arachnida; order Ixodida; family Ixodidae; genus Dermacentor; species Dermacentor silvarum. The sequence goes on along the minus strand of NC_051155.1, from coordinate 216,812,356 downwards.
TATTGAAATTCATTATATCAAGATTTAACTGTATTCTTTCGTATCGATGGCTCAAGATATACTATGTTGATGTAAGCTCTAACAGAAATCATTGTGATTAGTTATTATGATCGCAACAGATGATAGTCACGACCCAAAAACTAAAGTTCTCCTTGTGTGCAGCATGCACAGGAAAAGTTACACTTCCATGCTTTAGGGTCTTTCTCAACTGTATAGATCCGCCATACCAAAATATTTTATCCATTGTTTCCAGGGGGGGGGGGGGGGGGGCGTCTTGCTGGCCCTTTGCTAACATTAAACTGGTCCCGTGTCTCTTAGACCATCACTAGCTACAAAATACCAGTTGATATTTTATGGATTGTTATTTCTCCAGTCTTAAAAAACGTAGTGTGAGATTGTTTTCGTGTCAACCTTGTCTTATTGGATATTTGAGCTGGTGTTATCGTAAGCCTGTCCACATCTGTTCTCACAGCTAGCATGAAGACTGCAACACTGGATCCATATCGTCCAGCACTAACTGTGTCTTACTCGTGTCTCTCCACGTCTTTTATGTTTTTATTATTTTTTTGCCCACTCACACTCTGAAGCAACACACACGAAACCAGCAAACCAAGCTATGCTATCCCCACACAATAAATAATGACTGCACCAACATTACGCAGACCAGATAGCAACAACTAAACAGGCACGCAGGAGAGATTACATGCCTGAAATCGGGGCCAGTTTCTCAGACGCCGACTTCAATATGAGATCAAGGTTGTCCCCGGAGTTTGTACGCAGGTTCGGGAACAGCAGCAGGGCGAAAGAGAGCAGTAAAACCTGCACAAAAAGACAACAATAAAAAGAAATTAGAATGTCAAGCTCACTGGAAAAACGAGCACAGCCCATTCCTCATTCAATCCATGAAGACTGCTCCACTGTGGCTGTGACTGCCAGCAACTGCAGTTTTTATTGGGAGTGAATGGCAGCTGAATGAATTTGATTTGTCAGGTGTCAAATTCCCTGTCCTTCTATACCAAATGTCACACATAACCTTGCAGTTGATTAAGCAGTCACATTAACAGTCACAAAGCAGAAAGAAACCACCAACACAACATGTGGCCAGGCGATGCGTGCACCATGAAACTGTCTTAATATGCACTTACAGGAACGTACCTTTACACTCTGTAGGCAAGACAAAGCACATCCTCATCCAGTAACTGAAGTCTGTTGTAAGTCAAGTGCATCTTTGCCTTAATAAGAAAAACACAGCCGATGGGAGCCAGCGAATTCTACAATGTGTCGTTACAGCTGCAGACCTTGTATAAAGGCTATGTGATGGTAACACAAAGCTTTTGCCTCATGCTCGTAGCTGGTTTTGCTTTTGAGTGAATGTTTAGCACCCTGAGACTTGAAAGACACCACACCATGAAGAGATGGATTGCTTACCATGACACAAGTGCTTGTCTGTGCACTGCGGCCAGAAGAATTTGCAACTAAAGCTTGCAAACGCTTGAGCTGAAGAAGCAGAGAGCTGAAATAGAGTGATACAATTACTTAGGTTAACATAGCTAACTAGCTAGGGCAGACAGAAATTGCAAACAAAACAGGCTATAATGCATTAACATGGAATTAGCAATTATACATTCGCTGTTCTATACCGACAGTAACTAGGAATGCAAGCATGTTAAAATGGTGTTTGATTTAGCGTTCAATGCTGGAAGCATGCAGGCATGAAAAGGCAACCTTAGTAGGAAGTTCCCACTCTGTCAACAGCACTATCTGTCGTATTATCATTGTTTTAGTATATTGTTAGTATTTATTATTCATATAATAGTTTTTATTGTCATTGTATTATCAGGTCAATCATCCTCTGATGACTCGTTCATTTTAGAAGCTGCAGCCACCATTTGTTGTCCTCATGCCAACATATGAACATTTTATCAGTTTATTTTACTGTGGGGCACCTGCTGAAGGTAAATAAAAAAAAAATAGTGCTTTCAAATACATAAAGTGCAATGAATGAATAAAAGTTTTTCCATCAGCTGGAGCATATGAACGCCCAGTGAATCAATATACAATCAACCTTACAGTTTTATAATAGTTTTGTAAAGACAAACATGAAGACACACTGGAGATCTGTCTGACTTAAAATTTCAGCTTAAAAGCTTTAGCTCAGTGCCAACTATAAATTTGCATATTAAAATAAATGTGTAGCACAGAAACACACTCATTAGGCACCCGCTCAAAAGATTCCAATGAGATCTGTTGCATTTAAATGTACAAGTGAAAATATAGTGAACATAAGGAGCAGAATTTTTATTTTGGCTCTCAAATTTCTTTCACAGAAGTTATGATAAATCATACAACTTGAAAAAAAAAAAAAAAAGAAAATATACCACATTTACAACATGGTACCACTGCACTAAAAAGAGATATCACAATTTGGTGAATCGCATGTATCAGAGCTCCTAAACAGGACAGATCTAACACATTAGGAAGTAGACTGCATAAAATTTTTCACATTGCCTACGCGAGCTGCGAGTCTTTTTCATAGATTTATTTTAGAGTTTTGTGTAATGAAGAATGTTAGTTCATTTTACACCTTCTATTACATACAGCAGTTCTGGTTCTAAAAAAAAAAATTAGGGCCTAGTAATAGAAAATCTGCACCCAACAGGCAATAGAATTTCAGCTTCCTCCTTTAAAATGCAAGAAGCGTCATTCAGTTTGGTTCAGCGATTGGCAAATCAGAGACCTTCATTTCACATGTATTTGAACAGCGCTACTTCAGAAATGCAGTGAATCTACGAGAACCAGACAACAGTCATTTAAAACTCATCATTTATCAAAGATTGTGGCTAAACAGAGTTCATGCTAAAATGAATTTGCTATGTGTAGGTAACTTTTCTTAAACTCACCCGTTCTGTTTTTCCAGTAGCTCTACTTTCTTCTGGAGCTGGACGTTCTGTGCAGTGCAAAGTTTAACTCTGGAATAAAGGGTGAGAAAAATAGATGTCATAATTGAAACAAAAAAGGGGGCAAACAACATTTCTGACCTACAGAATTAGCTACCACTGGACATTCACTGAACAAATTACTGTGCAAATGCTGCGAACAGTATATTGAATTCACGAGTTTCAAAACTGGGTTCTGAGGAACCTAAAGTGTTTTGGGAATGGCCCGATTTTTAAAACCACCAAATCATGCTCCCACCCTTCTCTTAGCTTTCGTTCACAGCTAATACACAAATATATAAATACAAATAAAAGCCTGCATTAACAGGCTGGTTAAGTGCAGCTATTAACGATGGGCCGTACACAATATTGTTAATGTGTGCATGCAATAAGGACATCTTTGTTTCTGTAACGTTTTTGAAAAATATAGTGAAATTACTTGAGGACAAAAAAAAGTACACAACACCTTGTGCTAGAAGCAAAATATTTGCGGTTGACGACAGCTAGAGCCTCTGATCAGAATTTTAGCCTTTAACAACTTGATTGTGCATAGATAATTACTGGTAGGCTATGCATGTTTACTTTGTATGCATGTACCTTGACAAAGAAATCATGGGGCTTTCTCAGCACTTGTTTCAGTGATTCCTCACAGCCAAATTAGAGAACCCATGATAATGACGAGTGCCTTACTCACCTGCTCTCTAATCCATCAACGTATTCTTTCTTTCTTTTTCGGCTGTCCTGTGCCGATTGCTGCAAAGAAGATCAAGGCAGTGTTAAGGCGCATACACACTAGCGGAAAAATGCGCGCGGCGTGCCACCGGTGATAAAAGGCAGCTGCGGCAGGGACGGCGCGCCGCTGTGGCAGTCACGTGACAGCATAGACTTCTCACCCCTTCTTGAACTATCCGTCAGCTCCGTCCAGGAGCTGACGTGTGCAGACGATAGTGCGAAACGAGTTTCCGGCTGACACCGGACACGAGTACGAAACGAGCGGTCGGGCAGGTCCACATGAAACCAGTTTCCTATACGCACGTCACGGAAGCGGCCGCTCTCATTGGTTTTCTTCATCCGCGGCACGCAGAAACCGCAAAAAATCGGTCCAGGACCGATCCCTCCCACGGCAAGAAAAAGCTGCTGTGCGGCTGCTTGCGTGGCGTGCGTTTTGACACCGCCGGCGCACCGCGCGCATTTTTCCACTAGTGTGTACACGCCTTTACGTTATATATTTAAGAATAACGACAATCCGCTACAAGCCGCTGTGGCAGTCACGTGACAGCATAGACTTCTCACCCCTTCTTGAACTATCCGTCAGCTCCGTCCAGGAGCTGACGTGTGCAGACGATAGTGCGAAACGAGTTTCCAGCTGACACCGGACGCGAGTACGAAACGAGCGGTCGGGCAGGTCCACATGAAACCAGTTTCCTATACGCACGTCACGGAAGCGGCCGCTCTCATTGGTTTTCTTCATCCGCGGCACGCAGAAACCGCAAAAAATCGGTCCAGGACCGATCCCTCCCACGGCAAGAAAAAGCTGCTGTGCGGCTGCTTGCGTGGCGTGCGTTTTGACACCGCCGGCGCACCGCGCGCATTTTTCCACTAGTGTGTACGCGCCTTTACGTTATATATTTAAGAATAACGACAATGAAATGTTTTTGAACAATTATTTGTGCTGGTTACCCTGACCATGATGCTTTATGCTGGCGTTCACAAAAGCTGTCTTGCACTGATTTGCATTGGTAAAGCAAAAAAAAATTTTAAATGTGAAGACAACTGGCAACAAAAATCAGTGATATATTGAAGCTTTTCTTTTTAAGACAGTCAGAATGCTTGCTGGATGCAGGTTATTTATAAAAAGAGTGTTTTTTTACCACTGCCAGAAGTTTTTTTTTTTTTTTTTTTAAACACCAGTGAACATTCGGGTCATATGAAAATTTTTTCGTGCTTTGCATTGCTATTTGGATGAGCAGCGCGGCTTGAGAGTGCAGTAAGAGTGGTTAATGGCAGAACGCAACCCAAGCATACAAAACTCTACATACAAAGCATACAAAGATCTGTTACCAGAGCTTTGCTTTGTGCCAATATACTAAGTGTGTGCTAGTGCTCACATAAAGATTTCAGCATAGCTGCATGTGGTTATTAGCACGCACTATATACATAAGGCATTTTCCCCCCCTTCCGATGGTTCTAATCGGAAATCATGTTATGCGTCGCGGCCAGGCTATACATGCAAAAATGTGCTACTCTCATCAATCAACAATGACAATGAGCATACAATCAATGCGGTCATAGCCTACCTTATTTCGAATCTTTCTTCGAATCTTTTTGAGCTCCCTTTCTTCAGCCTGCAACACAAGCATATATAAACAGAAGTTTATCTACCTGCAATAACGTCAGTGAACTGGGCTCTCTCTGTTCATATGATAAACCCAGCAGCCCCACATAAACATCACTGTTCTACACCACTGGATGATGTGTAATTTACTATATTAGCTTACCATCAAAAACACAGCACAGAAGAGCACAAATGTGAAGAGGTCTACAATACATTAGCAAGGGACAGGCAGTTTTAAATGCATCTTGTCACTGTGCATGCACCACATACAGACTTCTGAATTTCTGGTTGATGTCTGAATCAATCCCAAATGCCACAAAATAGCAGGCAAATAACAGCATTACTAGTGAAATACGTATAAGTTGTAGTATTAAGCTATGCTTGACCTATGTTTCTTTAGTGTGTCTTCGTGCTACTACACAATTTATTTGGGGATAATGGAGCAACGTCAAGGCACTACACCAGCAACATATTTATCCCTTCCAATTACTGGGCCTTTGAGCTAACCAAAAAGGAAAAAAATGTGCATCAGTCAGCATCATCATCAATTTCCTCAGTCACATAAAGTACATGTCTAATATGAGAATTCTAAGGCACAACTCGAAGCTGATACCGTCCAGGAATGCAACATAAGCCGGCAAAGCAGGAGTGTGACATCATTCACACACTATATGTCATGTTTGAAACAAAAGCATTGTGCAATGGATTTTCACACACTGCCTTCACTGCCTGATCTGCATAGAAAATTCTGTCTGCTTTTAAGAGTACTTCTCGAGCATCTTTGGTAATGACGGAAACAGTGCTTTAGAACAGGACAATGAGCAGAAGACACACACTCTGCTGACATATATGTCTCGTGTTGAGATATTCTAGGGCCGTATTTTATTCTTTTCCTTTTCATATAATGATCATTTTCATCTGTGACAATGAGTGGCAGACTGTGGTGTGTGGGCCAATCACAAAGTGCAACCAACCATTAATTATGTCAGAAGTTGTGACAGGCTAATTTAGAGATCCAAATGAATTCTGGAATATTCCATGCCAAGACCACACTCTGATTATGAGGCACGCTGTAGTCGGTGTGAGATTACACCTAAGTGTACACCTAAATCTAAGTTCATGGATGTTATCACATTTTGCCCCCATCGAAATGCAGCCACCGAGGCCGGAAGCGAACCCACTACCTTGAGTTCAGAACAATGCCATAGCCAATGGCCTACCGCAGCAGGTAGAGCCAAATATGGATACAATTTTCGTTTCATGTAATTGTACATACTGCTATGTATTCTCCCAGCAGCTTTGCAATGTTCAGAAATTGTTGTATGTAAGTGATAGTTTGATTAAACTCGATTTGATACAATAAAGTTTGACTGTACAAAATGACCGCACACTAAATGCACTAGAGCATCTGATGCCATGTGCGTCAACTCACCTTAGTGAGGGGCATTGTTGTCGGCAGGACAATGCCTTCTTTGTGCATAAGCCGTTTCTCTTCTTCTGTCAGGTGTAAAACATCTTCCGTCTTCTGAAACACAATTGCGAAACGCCACAGTCACGTGCGGGGATGCAGCTGTATTCTCTTGTCATCCCCATTTCACACTTTTCTTCTCGCGCTGAACTTCGTAGCAGAAGGCACAGGTGTTCCCCAAGAAAATTTTCAGGACACACGGTCGACAAAAATGCGTATTTCATTATGGTCGAGGTTAACTGGAATTGAGCGGTTCAGTGCATAAGCCATTCACACAGATGCACAGAACACTGCCAGTGCCTCGCTGCGTTTTGAACTGCAACACCACACTTTTCCATGGTTTTCGTGCTTTCTTGTAATGCATAAATTTTGCAACATGCCGTGCATTACAAGACCCTGGACTGACAATTAGATCCCCAGCTCAATGCCGTCCTTTATCTAACAAGCAAGTATGCACACATTCATGAACAGATTTAGCTTGTTTTTCGTACTTTAAAAGGTCAAAAAGCTGTTCAGGTAATGCACAAATTCCATCGAAGAAGCAATCGCGTTCGGTGCCGTGATGCTGCGGGCACGCTTCAGCTAATTTTCGCTCACTGCGTACTTCCGCGTGCCGCTACTAAATGGCAAGAGCTACGCGTTGACCTCTGATGTAATGGTAGACCCGGAAATCCCGGGTGTGCAGTAGTCGTCAGCTGCGCCGACACCATTTTGACCAAAAAATTCGGTCCAGTGTAAGGGCCGCACCTTGTCGAAATTGTGAAAGAAAAGTGCGGCCCTTACTCGAGTCTATACACTAGTGTACAACGGAAGGGGAGACGAAGACAGGTGGTTGTCTTCACCTTTGCATTTCTCTTAACGCAATATAATAATAAAAAAATATATATATATAATGTCCCTCGCTAACACGAGAGGGACAAAAGATCTGTGATGGGCAGAAGTCTGAGGATCAATTACCTAGCCAAAGCCTACAATGGCTACATTCTCAATCAATCCCTCCATTTTCAGATATAGTGCTAGTATTACTTTCAATATATACTTACTAGCTAAGCCTGCAGAAGCAGATAAGACGAAAGGTTTAGCACAACCAATCAGCATCACTCATAAGCCTTCTAGCTGTTTTGGTGCATTGAGGTGATGCTCACTTCCCATTTGAAGTGGCACCCTAGACATATGTCGCACGAAATCAAAAGTATTCCCAACAGTGTTCGATTAAAAATATGGCGTTAACAGGTGGTACCCTGCTGGAAATGACCTAGAGCTACAAGTTCAAACAACCTTATTGGATCGGCTCCCAGCACTTGGGGAACTGTGTGTTGAACTGCAGGATGACATTGCAGAGGGGCTCAGCGGAGCTTCAGGGCTGTCAGGAGCTTCCAAGACATCAGGCAGAACAATGTCCTGCATATAAAAGTGTATGCTAAATTGTGCTATACTGTCAACTATACAAGATTGTGCAGGTGTCACACATAATCAGACATGCAAGCTGGGCTTTTAACACAATCTGTTGCTCTGATTTCAATCTGATTCAGCCAAGTTTCGTATGAACTGCACTTGAAGATCCAAGCTGCACCAGCAGGACAATGAATAAGAGGCACAGATAAAAAACGAGATAGAGCCAACACCCTCCTACAATTAAAGATAGCATTATATGTATTACATTAAGATTAAGAAGCATATGAAGAACATTGCTTCACGATGGGACAGATCCATCACATATATGGACATGCGCTAAATATGTGACACTGCTACTGATAATTCTTAGTTCATCTACCATAATACCGAAAACCATGCAGCCATGTGAATAAGGGCACATCCTATTCAGAGTCAAAAGGTCTTTTTTTTTTTTCTTTTTTTTGTGAAATCGTCAAGCACTGATGAGAACATAAAACTGTGGCTCTGTCATGGTGTGCATGGTGCAATAGTAATTGCACAATATTTGCTCCACACAAAACATTTTTATAGAGGTTAAAATCCTTGTTACATGTAGCTCTACTAAAAGCACGAAACTTTCGTCAACAGCAGGACCAATATACTGTAAGGATTCTTTTCGCTCTATTCTATGCCTTTGTTATCCAGCACCATCCACTGCTGGACGATCCTAGTGACAACATGGGCAGAGCACCACTTGGACCAATTACAAAGCATCAAAAATGGAATCGCATTGGAATAGCATTGTTACATTATCCAGGCCTAGGTCATTATTTGTGACTAGAGGCACTACCCTACACCTTTCTGGCAATACTAGCAAAGAAAGCAGTGCAACGCAAGTGAGGTTCCCAGATAATTATTTACTTACATCAACAATCACCACAGGCTCACACTCTTTCGCATCCGTAGTAGCAACAATCACATCAGCCGCTGCAATATAAAGAAGCACATGGAGCAAATGTCACATTTTTTTGGTAACACTGAGTGAAGCTGTATGTTGTTCACAATGACAAAACAAAGCATCGCTACTTACAAGCATGAGAAACCAGAGAGAGCAGGAACATGCTCACACAACAAAAAAAGAAAAAATTAAACATGCATGAAAAGTTATCACATCATATTCCTTTCATGAAATGCATTACTGCTACAGAAAATGAAAACAGTCACTAATAGTAGGTCATTTCATGGTCCCTGCGAACGTGTACCCAAAACATCAGGGCCAAATTCTCGTGACTGATTCAGTAGTACCTGTCAAAGTGCACAGCAGCCTGAACATGAAATGCAGCCATGTTTTTACTCATGCCTTCTCAATGTTCTTTGAAAAGTGCGAATTGACTGTATTACCAGCAAGTTTCATTTCAATTAAACAGTTTCACAATGCCTTTTAAAATTTAGAGGGCCACAAATTTTTTTGTGATTGGCTTCAAGTTGAGTTTGACTGATCCAAGTCTGTTGACTCTTTAAACTTTAGTTTCACTTGCCCATAATATTAAACACTGTCACGAGCACTTAAGCATATCCCTCTGTTGAATATTAAGCATGAGACAATCAAGTGGTTACATGTGATGTGGTTTACATGTGATGTACTATGTTACACACAAGAAAATTGCAGCACACATATTACTGAATCCACTTTCTTTGAGTTGGGAAATAATGCATGGCCACATGAAAACATCAAATAAGCCATTATCATTAACGCTTTCAGGCACCGATTAATTCTGTGGACTGAAAACTTACTTTCACCACACTTCTGGCTTCTACGGAATCATTAAATGCACACATCTGCAGAATAGACTAAGAATTTTCAATTCTTTCGCAACGCTTGTCAAGTTTACAGATTGTGGACTCCATGCGAAAACTCACTACAGAACATCAAATATTATAGCATCAACTACTTCAAGTCCAGCAGGCTTGAAAAGCACCTATTTAGCAACTTTAATGTAATGCCTGGTGCAAAACAACAATCTGAAAAACAATGAAAGAAGTGAACCTGCTACATACAACGACATACTGACACCAAGCAAGAACACCTAACCATCTACCTTCCCACTCATTTTACTAACACCTTTTGCACTTTTTATTCAAACTTGCAGCATTATTCCAATCAGAAGTGTTTCAAGATGCATGCAACACATTTTAAATATCATTACTTTCATCAATGCTTTTGCTGTTGATGCACTATGCTGGTGTACACGTTGTGTATGCAGTACCTTAAAGAGTTAAGTTAGTTTCATTTAGTCAGGGCTTCTGTTTTAAGAATCATGTAGTATAATTCTATACATCCTACAGCCCATTAAGGGAGTGAACTCACCGATGTCATCCGGGGGTGATGATGTTGATACACACTCTTCCACAACTGAGGACGGTGAAACTGAACTGTTGTCATACTCTTCCAAGCCAACAACGTCAACGTACAGGGGATCATCAAAGTCCATTGCCTCTTCCTGCAGTTGAGATGACAGATGAATTAGACACCTAAGCAGGCCCTTAGCACAAAGTTACAAGTATCAACTTAGCATCATAGACACTGATGCACAATCAGTGTAAACATTTTCCAGACACAGAACTCCTATAAAAAAACAGGAACATAACTTTTACATGCACTTGTCAAAGGTGCAAAAGCTTATTATAGTAAGACAAAGTAAAATAAAATGCATGCAATAAGGCACCATAATTTGCATTCTATATCTTCCAAATACGAATGTGCAGGTTCTTTTGTTAACAGTACATGTGTATTGTGAGCATCAGGTGAAATATTAAACAGTTATCCATGTAATGGTCCGTGTATGTTTCATGTTTCTGTGCAAGTTACCTGAGCAACGCCCCCCCCCCCCCCCCCCCAATTCAGACTATCAAGAATTCAAACATTCACCTCCCTATGGGCATAATGGGCAGTCAAGCTTCCTTTCGCACTCAAGTGGCTATGCTCACAGTTGAAGCACAATCGAAGCTGGCTATTATGAGCTAAGAAGCATGACGACAGCAACCTCGGCTACCTTGGTTGCATTTTAGGGAAACCCACTTGAGGAATTTCACGTCGCATCTGCCATATAAGCTATGGAACTGGGCAAGCCCCACTGGCGGAAGTCCCACCTGATGGCCATCTAGTGTGGAGAATTCAGAGCTGTCGGACCCCGGGCCTGTCCGAGGTGACAGCAAGCTGGCCACGCTGCCGTCAGGAGACAGGCTGTAGCTGTGCTCCTGCGACGGCAACGCTGGCAACATCGCCGACACAAGGTCTGGCACGGAGTCGGGCACGTCATCGTGCAGCGAGGGCAAGGCCGAGTCTCCAATCAGATACTTGGTCCAGAAGTCGATGCTTTCACTCTCGAGTTCCGGCTGCAAAGATACAAAAGAGGTGGATGAAAATGCACATGCATTTTCATTTGCTAGCGGCCAAGAATGTATTAAGGAGAGACGCACAAAAATAAAAAAGGTAAAAAAAAGGAAGTCTTAAAACAGCAAATCATTAACCCTTTATTGACGAGTGTTGCCTACAGGCAACATACCAGAAAAAAAATATCTTCTCACCCAGTTTCAGCATTAAGTACGAAGTTCTTGGCTAAATATCTTTGGCCAACACTGAATGACAGGCAGCAAGCATCATATATTGGTTTAGAGCAGGAAAACTGGATGAGGAAGAAGAAGTTTGGCACGCGACTCACTGTCTTTTGAAAACGAGGTCAGAGGAGCAACGCCGATGCAAGGTATCTAGCTGCAGTGGTGTCACACATGTGATGTAAAGCAAATGAAATGTACACCTATGGTTCACATATGATGAGAGCTGTCTGTAAAAATTGAAAACGAAGCCTTAGGTGCCTTGGGGTGAAGCCCACTTCCAATTTCCCGCCTGGGGTTTTCCCCCGATTGCTGAAAAATATTGTACAAAATATTTTTTCTTTTTGTGAATTATGCCTATTCTTGATGTGTTTTGTACATTTAGATAGAAAATAATTATTTTTTCTGGCTATTTATATGTCTCGTCCTTAAAGGGTTAAATGAGAAAAACCTTTACAAAAGAAGATACAAAAAAGAGCATGCTTTGGAAGTGGCAAGGTCAACATGAAATGCAAAGAAAATGAGTAATGAAAGAGGTGCTATTGTAGCTCGGAGTGCACAACAGGTTATTGGCATTCAGCAAATGACTAGACATTCCATGACGCAGTACACGACTACAAACTGCTATATTAAAATAATGTATCCAAAAATTACTAAGAAAAGCAGGATGCAAACATCTGCTCTATTATTAAAATGTGTAAATTACTATGTTAAAATAATAGCATGTACAGTCGAATCATGTTATAACAAAGCCACATATGAAATGAAAATACCTTCATTATATGCAATGTTCATTATAAGCGAATATTCTTGCATTGTGATATTGACACATAAAATTTAATATTTACTTAGTGGTACTCCGTGTTCATTGTATGAAGGCTGGACTGTGTCACGTAACATGCTATCATGGGCATGAATGCCTGCCCTATTTATATACGTATAGTTGCATTCAATATGAGCTACAGCACCGAAGCCTGTAGTTGAAGGGGCTCCAAGATTTCACGGCAGTACTGGCATATGAAAAAGTGCATAACCAAACACAGTTCCAATTACTGCTACTTACTAAAAAAATTAGAGCTGCCATGCAGCCTTGAAGCCTCTTTGACCATGGTCACCGGTGTTGCAGCTCATATTGAATGTGACTACATTTACAAAAGGTGACAATAGGCACTGTTACTGTAAAACAATACTTCTAACGCAGGGACAATCAGCAGAACAAATCACTAAATTTTCACATACTTAGCTGACTATAGCTTGCGTCAATTTCATGGGCTCATTCACACTGGCGACGAAAAAGTGACTCAAGGCAACCGATGTTCAGATCGGCATGTGCTACCGACCTGTCCCCGTACCGAAATGTCTCGTGATTGATGCCATTCATGTCTGCTTGCCAGATGAAATAAGCGCCAGCATAAACAAACGTTCTGTTCCTGTGCACCTGATTAGTTCAGAAGCACTGCGAGTGCAGTCGCGCGACTGAAAAATCAAGCAGTGAGAAATTGACCCAAAACAGTCGCTATTCGAGAAAAAAGCGATCATTTGTGACTGGTCACTTTGCAGCCAACTTCGTCACCCAACCTTCTCATGTCGCCGATGTGAATGATCCTTTATAAAATGCTATGTAAACACTACAATAAAAAAGTGCATAACGTTCCAACAGCGAACCAATAACTAGCATTTTACCACTACCAGTTCCTAACTGCATATCATAAGCTAGCCATGGAGCTTTACCAAGACAAAACTCATATCATGCACTCCCATCTGTATAACGCTAAAACAGTACTTTACTTGAAATGCACACAAGACCCAAAGCAAACTCTGCAATGATAACACGCGTGCTGTATCTTACAGACTACGTGTCAGCTAAAGCACTCCTGCTTCAAAACAACTGAAGCCAGCTAAGCATTATGCAACAACAAGATAGTTAGAAAGACTCAATGTAACGTTTTCTTAAATGCGTAGCTTGCAATAAAGCAGGTTATATAAGTAAACGTAGAAAGAAATTACATATGCTCTCACATAACATGCTTGAATCAAGAACACAACCGAAGGGCTTTCGTGTAAAGAACCAACAGCCAATGATCAAGCACGTTATCAAATAGTTACACAGACCTCATAACTTTTGTTTAACAAATGGTACGTGGCTGGCAGAAACAACCAAACACAGTGGTAGATGTGACATGCCTACGTGGTAGGCACATTTTGCATCAGCAAATTCCACCCTGCTAAGCATACAAACTATTTCACATGAAATGTATTAAAGCCTTAATTAGCAAACACTTTTTGAGATGTCAGTGCTGCTGCGTAATAACGAACAGGATTTGTCATCGTAAAACGCCACGCGCACAGCGTTGATCACATGTTACACGGAGGAGAACGCAATCAGGCCACGTGCATCTTATGGAAACAGCCGGTACCGCTTTTCTGTGACGTTAACGTCCAAAGACGCTTCTATACCGCACAGGTCAAAACAAACAGAAAGTAAAACACAGACCAACAATCCGGCGTCTGGAAGATCGCTGGTGAACAGGCCGCCGGTATCTTTGAGGAAGGGGTCCTCCTTCTCAAAGAGGTCAAGAATACCCAGCGTACTGCCAAACGACATGTCGGCGGGATTTGTTCGTCCAGTCTTCCGAGGTCAGCACCTAGGCACGATCAAAGAGAGCGAAACGAAATGTTCGCCAAAAAAGTAGGGCCCACCATAAACGAAACGGCTTTGATCAAACGCAGCATAACATTTACATCGCCGCACGTGTTCAGAGCACATCCATATGGCCTGCAGCACTATCCGCCCTGCACTTCGCTGTCGACGTCAGAACGATCATCCTCCCGGGAGTTCCGCCCTCGGACGGAGGTCTTTGCTTTTTTTGTGAAAATTGAGGCACACTGCGACGAATCTCCAATTGCGCCGCGATTCCTTGAATATCGCTGCGATCACTGAAGTCGAGGTAAGTAAAGAAAAATAAAACTGCTCCGGTTGTGTACGCAAGCAGGCAAGGAGGTGAGAACTGGTTGTGACGACAGGTGCATATACTACGTCGATCACAGCTAGTAGAGAAGCCGGCTCGCCTCACAGCCGCGTTCCTTTGCAGCAACCGCTGGGACAGGGAGCCCTCTCTCAAATGGCTGGTCGGAATTAAATGCGGCAAGCGACGCAGCCTACTTTGACGGCCCCGCACTGATCATCGCGACCTTGCTATAGGAGCTACGCCGTTGAAAGATGCGAGAAGCGACGACGATGCCTCACCCAACTTGTTCCGCGATTAGTAGGCGATCACAGAACAAGCAATCCAGTCGTGTCAGCTAAATATCCCCGCGATCCACACCCATGCAGGAACCAGATCGCAAATTTTACATTTTCGTGTTTACGTTTAGATCTGAAACACCAGTTGGATGACTCAAGACCGTTCGGGCAGAGCGAAGTACTGCAGCGAGCAGTGCGTACTATGGCGAAGGTGAGGCCGTGCTCCTTGGTGGAGCCTTAGGCGGATCAGTGAAGGCTTTCGGTAACGAATTGTGAGCCGGTATTTCGGACTGTTATAAAAGCCCAACTCCAGGAATAAATAAACATGCCAAAATTACCACATCTCCTTTTTTTCCGCGACCTTGCCAACTCCACAAAGTGACGTCACGACAATTATTCTATTTACGCATGCGCGTGCTAACGTAACGCTAGATAAATAATGTAGACTTGAAGCTGCTTAAGACTTGAAACAAAATAATGTGCAGCGCATAGAGTTTCTCACTATGAAACTATGCTGCAGCGTCTTTGCATAAAGCAAGCGTCATTAGATGTTAAAAAATAAAAATCGTTTTGCTGTGTAAGTGTTAAAATATTCGTACGTAAAAATAATTTAAGGACTTTTATAACAAATATTATTATCGTCGGGTTGTAACGTTTGATGGTTCTTTATTCTATGCTGTGGTGGCAGTAGGTAGCTAAAAACAATTCTTTTTGAAAATGAGAGACTCCCGATTCTTGGCCTATCCCATGCCTATACCCATGTTTTGTTTCTTGCCTCCATGCCCCTCAGTGGGTGCGAGCCATAATAAAGGATCATCATCATCATCTGTGGCAAGAGGCGGCTTGTTCGTATCGTAGCAGGCGCTGTATCTGCACTGTTTCAGCAGAACCGTAAATAGATGATCGTTGCTGAGTAAGAAAAAGATGGAGAGATTCCAAAAGATGGACAGTAGTTCCCAACCACCAGCTGAGGCCGCTTCACGAGTGGAGCAAGAGAAACAGGTTTCCTATTTATTTGACGTGCTTGCAACGATAAACTTGCTGCGTGTTGTAAGTTGACTCCGTCTGCTTTTAGGTGAGAGCCTGGCTTCGCAAAATGCTCAAGAAAGACGTCACCCGCAGAATGAACGAAAAAGCGTTCATCGCTTTGCGCAAGCTTATGACTCTTCAAGAAGCTGCAGAAGCGGACGCACTTCACCAAATTGAAGTTTTGAAAGCAAGGTCCAAGTTTTTCAACGAGAAAGGTAGCGTATGGTTTTGACTGTTCTAGTTCACAACAGCCAATAGTTGTGGAAGCCGTATTCTGCCTCAGTTTCTTTCGGGAGCGCTACTTTTACTTTTCCGCGGACGCGTCTGGTCCGACGCCTCACTGGCGACGAGCGTCAGACAGGGTTTGCTGAAAGTACCTCGGCGATTTATACACACACGTACCCCCCAGCACCCCCCCCCCCCTAAAAAAATAAAATAAATAAAAGTAAAAAAAAAAAAAAAAACGTACGAGACCCCTTAACCCCCTTCTCCTGCGAGAGGTATTGCCAAGGGTGAGGCTATTCTCCCGGCAGCCGGCAGAATTTCTGAAACGAATTTCTCCTGACGCTCACCTCCTATTGGCACTCGGAAGTCACATGAAAAACTGCCGGTAAAAACGGACTGCAGGTGCGCCCTAACCTAACATAACGTAACCTAAACTAATCTCACCTAATCTAACCTGCCCTAACCTTCCGAGAGCCAATAGAAGGTGAGTGCCGGCAGAAATTCGTTGCAGAAATTCTCCCGGCTGCTGGGAGAATAGCCACTGCCTATTGGCCAAATGCCGGATGGGCGGGAAAAGACATAAGGACAAAATTTGGCAGAATCAACTATACTCAACATCTACATAATGTGAAGCGAATGGCTAAGTAGAGATATATGCTGTAGTGTTTATAATAAGTAACATAGAATGTTTCTAATGGATATATATATACGATTGAAAGCAAACCAAAACCAAGGGCCATATTCTGAAACGTTCCACTACGGTGAAATTTATTTTTTCACTTTCAGGCGTGCGCTGATTGGCTGGTTGAGCAAAATTGAATGATGTCAGGCTCTACCAGCCAATCAGCTCATCCAATTTTGCTAAAACAGCCAATCAAAGCGCCCGTAAGCAAAAAAGAAATTTCGCCGAAGTGGAATGTTTCAGAATACGGCCCCAAATGACATTTACCCAGTGACTTTACAATGTGACAAAAGCAGTCGGAGGCCATCTGGGTGTACATTGTAAGAAGTATGGTTGTTAGCCTAAATTCGAAAAATGTGAAGTGTTAGCAAAGAACAGCAACCAAAAGATCAGGAAAATATCTGAACCCCATTGAATATCAACATTGAAAGAAAAATGTATCAATGTGCCATCTGTGTTGCTGTCGACAAGGAAATTGCATATTTATCTGCCAACCTATGACCAGGTGCATTTGCCACACGCATGCCATGCACCATTGGGTAAGGCTGACCAGCCCCTGCCTTTTTTTTATGCTTTTGACGACTCACTTTAGCGTATTTGAATGTTTGTCTGTTGCTATAATAAATCAGTTGATAGACAGCACAACACATTGTTTTCCTTGTTCCTTCAGCTGTGTTCATGTCTTAGTGCTGTTCCCGCCTGAAAATGAATAACCAACCAGCCGATGCTTTCACATTAATTAACCCCACAAAGCCATTTCTACTGCAATATATATATTGGGGCAGTAGTGCATACAGCCTTTTATTCAAACCAAGAGGCTCGGTGAAGAGACAGCGCAGCCCACGATAATGATGATCACACACACATGCACTTAGAAAGACATACGGCTGATGACAATGTACAGATAAGGAAGAAGTTCATAATAAACTCTCTGTATACATATATATATATTGTGAGACGTCGGCCGATGCGATGCCTTTATTTCCGAGCAGCCGCCCGAGTCAGAGACGAAGCACCGCACGAGACAAAAGATGATGATGAGTCGTATGTACAAATGACGACGACGATATGCACAAATAGCGCTCACACAAGATGATGAGTCGTATGTACAGATGACGACGACGATATGCACAAAATGCACTCACACTAACTTCCCCCCCTTCCCTTCAGAAAGCGGTCAACAAGACCGCAAGCTAGAAAGGGTAGGTACGGTGAATGTAGGGTTTCAGGCGAGATACGTGAATGATTTCCGTAGTGCGGCGGCGGCGGTCAGTAGCTGAGCTGACAGGAGTGACACAGTAGTTAACGGCCGAAGTTCTTTGCAAAACGGTGTAGGGGCCAATATATCTGTGGAGAAACTTTTCACAGAGGCCCAGTGCGCGAACAGGTGTCCACAAAAGAACTTTGTCGCCTGGGCGGAACGAAGCAGCGCGACGCGTCGCATCATAGCAAATTTTCCTTTTGTCCTGAATGGTAGCGGTGTTTGCGCGGGCAATTTCACGGCAGCGGGCGATGTGAGCGGCAAATTCTTCAGGAAGAGACGCGGATGGAGCAGCAGGTGCTGAAAGGAGTGTAGTGTCCAAAACGAAAGACGGCACACGACCGTACACAAGGAAGAAGGGACTGTAATTGGTTGTACGTTGGGTGGAAGTATTGTACGCAAACGTCACGAAAGGTAAGATGGTGTCCCAGTTGGTGTGATCGGGTCGAACATACATTGACATCATGTTGGACAAAGTTCGATGAAAACGGTCGGTAAGACCATTTGTTTGCGGATGGTACGCTGATGTGGTCTTATGGGTGGTGTCAGAGGCCTGGAGGACTTCACGAAGGACATGCGAAAGGAACGTCTTGCCACGGTCACTCAGAAGCACACGAGGTGCGCCGTGGCGCAAAACGATACTGTGCACGAAAAACTCGGCGACTTCTGAGGCAGTACCAGAGCGAAGAGCAGCTGTCTCAGCGTACCGCGTTAGATGATCCACTGCGGTAACGATCCAGCGGTGACTAGCGGGCGTGAGTGGGAGGGGTCCGTACAAGTCTATGCCCACAATTTCGAAGGGGGTGGACGGGCATGGTAGAGGCTGCAGAGGACCGGCTGGAAGGGATGTCGAGCACAAATATGCACAAATAGCGCTCACACAAGATGATGAGTCATATGTACAGATGACGACGACGATATGCACAAAATGCGCTCACAATATATATATATATATATAGAGAGAGAGAGAGAAAGAGATGTACATCTTCCCACAATTTGGTAGCACCGTCCCCAAAACCAAAATCCTGTATCACCAAAAGGTGATTGACTGAGAATACCACTTACCAGCTCTGGTGTTTATGTGCTTGCGTGTTTGCGTACAGCTGCCACTTCACTGTCACCTAGCTAATAGCGAAATGTTTAAAAACATCATGAGTGAAGCCGCCACATTTGCTGCTGCTAAGACACAAGGTCTCGAATTCGACTCCCGGCCATGGCGACCACATTTTATTGTGGTCAAATTGCAGAAACGCTTGTTTACCTCCTGAGGCCCTGTGACAGTCCTGCTTTCAAGAGGCTGCAACAACTAAACATGCATGCACCACATAAAAGTGTTCAATTAGACTAAATGTGCAAGACACAAGCTACTCATTACATACTGCCACGTTAGATTCGAATCCACACGTCATGAGTAATCGTATAAAAAATAAAAAAAACTGCAACATATCTACAGTCTGGAGTTGATTGGCAACATTAATGCAATTAGCAGTCTATCTTATGAATTATGTGTAATTGGTGATGATATACTTTACATATGATGATCATTATGAAGAGTTGCACATACCGAGTGGCATATACTGGTGGCCCCAATTGGCATCAAATAGGTTCATTGAAAAGCTGAAAATAACCGGTGGACCTCTTTGATTATCCGTCCCTGGCAGTCTAAGACTGCCTGAGGCGGTGCTTTCTTTCAGCCAATGAGTGTTGTGTATACCAGCATCTCGGACAGTCCTGGACAGTCCGGCACGACAAATCGAAGAGGCCCAGTGGCATATACCCATTGACACAAGTTTGCGTGAAAGGAAAACAGGTTAGATCCGAATACAGATAGATACCAGAAAGTCCATAGCATATCCTAACAATGCTAATCGCATTCAAGCGAATTTGGTGTTCTCGCTCATATTGCTTGCAACTGTTCTTAGACTTAGGTGCATGCCGCAGATGGTCAAAATTAATCTACAGCGTCACTGCTAGACAGGATTCCAGGAAAAAAATTAATGAAAAGTGTGAATCAGTAAGTCAACAGCCATGATAGCTGTGTCTTGGCGACAAAATAAGTAAGATTCTGATGCAATCAAGCAAAGCAATTCCTATTGGCAAGCTAACAAAGTAGGGCTTCTTACAGCATGAACTAGTGATACAGCAGACACTTACGCTATGCACACCTTTAACAAAGTCAGGACAGGAAACGTATTTCGTTATAAGCAGTATTTCGTTAAAGGCAAAGAGGCCTTAAAAGACCCAAAATAGGGTGGAACTTGCATTAGAACAGCGCAGGAGCTCACCACATTATATCGTAACAAAGCCACGGTCACTAGTGGTGACGTCGCAATGGTGAAATTCTTCCAACACGTATGAACAGCTGCGTCATGTCGGTCATCATCACGTAGGCGTAGTCTAGTGCCACTGCATTTCGAATAACACGGTAAAAATTGCATGCACTCCGATCACAATCTTCGAACAAATCAACATTTTGAATAATACGGATTTCATTATAACAAAGGCCTACTATTTTACGCTAGAGAAAGCAGGTCCAATCACTGCGGAATTCCACAAAAAATGCACTCTGATTTATTATAATGAATGATGCTTACGCTACAGCTGAAAACATAGAAGCTGGTCTCCGAGCTGGAAAACTGGCACCGGACCAATTGCCCGAAGAAGTACGCAGCAAAATAAAGCATATGGCCCACCTAGCAACCCTTCTGGACTGTCATGATATGGATTTTGAAAGGTGAGAAAGTTACGCTATTTGCCTGCGGTAGTCAGGCTGCAAGGGATTATCATGGCTAGGGTTTTTCCCAGGTAAATCTTCACTAACGTACATTTGGCAGACTTAGACAGCCATCCAACAGGGGGCGGAACTTTACTGATCCAACTGCATTGCTGTAAAGAAGTTGCAACCATTTAAAACTTGATCAGGAAAAAAATTTAAAGAAAAGCAGCGTGAAAGTAAAGCACACCTAATCAATAGTTACAATCAGAAGTGAACACACAAGCTGTTCAACTTCTACACTGGCGATGCCTTATATAAATGCCAATCTCTCACTTTCTATACTACAGCGCTATAGAAAAGTATGAAGGACTTTGCCAGCAACGTGAAGGAACTGCGGGTCAAGCAATCCAAGCTGCAAGCCGATGTTGAAAATCTCAAACAGCTCACCCATACGATGGAGCAGCACTTGTAAGCGCTGAAAACTTGCTTTAATTTAGGCAGTGGTTAGAACATTATTTCAATAAAAGTGTCACTTCTTGTTGCTCATCCATGCTACAAAGGTTAGATGTGGCCAACAAAGACTTGCATACAACAGCAGCGGATGAGAATAGGAAACTTGAAAAGTGGCAAAGACACGAGATGAGGTACAGGTCAAGAGTGACCCAGCTAAAGGTAAGACACGCTTCATGTAATTCAAAATGATTCAGTCTTGATTATCCATGCTTCAAAGCTGCCTTTGCCTGGACAAGTCACATGCGCAGTGCGAAATCGTGCGATTGCACATGCTCAGTTACTCATTCATTGTTGAATCTTTCAGGAACATCCAGACTACAGCAAAAAATTGGAAGAGCTAACCAACATGTTTTCCATCTCCAAGGTACACACTGTCTCCTGTTTCACTGGCAACTCTATTGTTGGCTCCTTGGCGTTTGATGTTTTCATTTGACATGGGTACAACTGGCCTAGATTTCAAAGATTTCAAAAGCTCTATGAAACACAAGCCACAGCAATACTTCAAAAGGGCATTAAAGGCAGACACTAAGTCAAGCTGATTAACGACACCGAAGTGTCCGGAACATATAAGTCGCATCGTTCTATAAGATGCACCGACGAAAAATTCAGAAAATAATCGCGACTTATACACCGGGAAATATGGTATATAGAGGACAACCGGCATTTATGAGCATGAAGACAAAAAAAAGTAAAAAAAGAGGCCACAAGTAACAGTGGCTCTAGCTGTAGTACCATTCAGGCACCTGCTTTTGTTGCCTTTAAATTCTCACTGCATTACTGCTGAGAAGAATTGGTGCAAAAAAATTTATGCACACACAGGAAGAGCAGTGTGTGCTTCTTTTCTTCAGCACTGACACCCCTCAACAGTTATGCAAGACAAGTTAGCCTAACAGTTAGTTCTTAAGTATATTTCTCATTCCATTGCATTGCTTTTTCTGCAGAAACTCCACGGACTTGAGCTACAGTTAAAGGACGTTGAAAACGAGCTGCCCACACTTGACCTGCCAGCGGTTAGTCCACAGTATTTCATTATGTTATTGTTTCACTGATTTGAGATGTCAATTAATTTGTGCCTCATCTAACAACCCATCTGTGCTAGCCTCCTGATTAGCCCATTTAGTAGAGTGACACCCTGGGAGAGGTGGTGGCACACGGTGCTTGCTCTATCCTAACGTGCACTAATATTTTTCAGACAAAATTCACCCAATATGAAATGCGCATTGGAATCAAGTCCAAAGTAAAAACAGCAATCGGTGGAGTTCAAATCTTTCCTTCCTTTAGCAAGAATAAATCGCTGTTTTTCTCCGGCTGTGTAAATCGGTTGCACATTACAATCAAGGGTAGATTAGAATAGAGTAAATACAGTAATTTTTTAAGTTGCACTTTCACCTTGAGGAGCTCACATGGGCCTTTGTTGCTTTGCATTACCTTTGGATAAATGCCACTTTTATGGTTCACGAAATTTGATCTACATTGAAGGGATGGCCCTTATTTCTGATCTACATGTACAGTTAAACCTGCGTATAACGAACCTCCATATAACGAATTCCTGCATATAATGAAGTTTTTCTATTCCCCGCCGTTACTCCATAGAAGCACATGTATTTGAGACCTCTACCTAACAAAGTGGCAGCAAGAGACCCCCTCGAAATAACGAATTTTCCCTGCCAACAACCTAGAGAATTCGCCCCAAATTTTGTCACTTTTGCGCGAGCAGCAACCGGAAGCACCTTCTCCGCCGTGACGGAATGCGAAGCGGCGGCGGCGCGCTTGGCGCACTCGAATTCACGGCGACTGCGAGGCCAGAGCGAGCGCATGTGTGCGTGCGTGCGTGAGGCGGGCCTGCATCCCTCGAACCAGCGATCTTGCCGCCGCGGGCGTGACCTTTCCCCCTCCCTTCATTCAAACCTGATCCCGCCGCTTGCTGCAGCTGGCCTAGCCCGCCAACCCGGCACTCTCCTTTTCCAGTTGATGTTGCCGAAGGGAAAAAAAAAACATTTTTTTTGTTCCAAAAATTCATCCACTAATTGCCTGCGCGTTAGAATCGAGTACATTTGTTCATCGCAACTTTAGTGTATTGGGTGTAAATCTTGAGCGATAGTTGTATTTCTGTATGAAAGCATGAGGTGCGCGGTACTGTAAAGGATTTTTTTTTCCTCTCTTTTGGTCACGGAAAACGGGTGCGCGTTACATTCGAGGGCGCGTTACAATCGAGTAAATACGGTAAGTGTTTCTTTTTCGAATTTTCATGCCGAACCTGCATATAACGAAGTCCTCTTTATAACAAAGTTTCTCAGGAATTTATCAATTTCGTTATAACCAGGTTTAACTGTACTACAATTATCCTCTGAAAAATCACGGGTGCTTATTGATGCCAGACATTCGTGTGTTACTGTTAAACTGTATTGCATAGAGAGTAGCGCTCTTTGAACATTAGTGCAACCTGCGCTAAGCATTTCTAAGCAATATTTGAATGTTCAAACGCTAGATCGGAGGCAGGAGCGATAAGAAAAATGTTGCCACCTGAAGCTCAATAGTAAGGGCACAACAGCACAGCAATATGATTTAAATGGTATGCTAAACTAGCAGCTCCTCCATTTACTCCTCCATGTATGCAAAACATATTTTGACTTGCTGCTTCTATTGCACGAAGCTAAGCCATAGCAGGTCTGCAATATGTATCCTGTATCCTTCACAGATTAGGATGCGACACTACTTTGCAGTTTTCAGTCATCTGTTTGATCTATGTTTTTGTCCCAAATCTAACCGAAACTGACCATTTAAATAACATTAATCCAAAGTACTGTAGCCTCCATGCAATGAAGAGGCCTGTGATTTTTTACAGCTTTCTCGAAAAACTTCTGGTTCACCCTGATCTTCACTTTCTATTATTGTTGTAGCTGCGTAGTGAAGATGTTAGCAGAGATTTATGTAAATCAAACTAACCTACAGCTGCAGAACATTGACACAAATTGTAGGATTTTTTTTTTTTTTTTGTAGCATACATGAGATGTGCTCATAAAGCCATTGGCTTTGAAAGAACGCAGTGGCAGTCATCTTGTTGGACTTACCTTTACTTTTATTTTGTGCAGGATGAGGACGCCATCAAGATTGCACTTGATTCTGTGACAAAGCGTTGTGAACAATTGGAAGAGGCCTTTTCAAAGAACTTAGCAAAACAGCGAGCTGTAAGTAGAAGTGGTTCCCTCATGTTATTCTTTCTTGTATTGCTGGCAGGGAAAAAGCAACACTGTTGTCACGTGACCTAAGCACATTGATAGAACTGTATGGTGCATGTTAATACCTTCCAGGACATAGCTGACCTCGCAAACATTTTTGTTTGTAGGAACTGTTTGCCATTGTCTGGTGCCTGTTCTTACAAACTAATCGTAACATATGAAATTATTCATGAATAAGGGCCAAGAAATTTACTACTATATTGTGTAGTCCAACTAAACATCACATATGTGTAAGACTGCGGGGTATATATTAAGGGCTTGTAAAATCGAACTGTATAATATAGACATTGTGAGCATTGTTATAAGTGTACTAAAATGTAAAAGCTTTGATAACCTTCTACTCTCCCGCCTCCCTTTTTTTAAAATTTCCCCCTCCTCCCTTTTGTCAGAACAACAATAGAGTGTGCAAGCGTAAGACATGTAAAGCGTAGAAACCAAAAAATGGTTTGACACTTGCGCAAAGCCATCATAGTAAAACTATGGTTACAAAGAGCAGTGCCACTGCACTATGGTGTTGTAGCACAACCACGACGCCATACAGCAAATCTGTGAAATGCTAAATACACAACGCGTGGTATGAGAAGTGGCAATGCAGTGACATTTTTGGGGGAATAGGCCACTCATCTGTGGCAGAGGCAAGAGCATTTGACAAAAAAACATCCTTGGACGATGAGCATTGAAGGGTGAGCGTGCCGCTCCACTTTCTGAGTTTGGCAACTGCAGAGTAACAACCCTTTTCAAGGAGTTTGCAGGACAGGTAGTGAAGCCCTTCCAGTCATTTCTGCAAGTCTGGAAAGTTGAGAGACTACTATGAAACCCAGCAGTAATACTAACAAACCATTCGCTAAGTTAGACGTTATGCTAGTGTACACTGTTTATCCTCTGTCTAAAGAACAGCAATTATTGTCCAGACCTGTGCCAATGAAACCAGAGAAAGCTGGAAGTTGGTAACAGTGACAGTCGTCACAATTCAAAAGCTGTATAACAAATGTGCATCCGTAATTGGCTAAATTGGTTATAAATAAGCACTATATCTTTCTAAGACCTCTTCTACAATACATTGCACATTGCCTTGCACATTGCACATCTAGGCATCTCTGTTGTCCCAGACGGCAGAAAGCAACTTTGAGGTATGTTTCAAAATCACTGAAATTGCGTGAAAATACCGGACGCGGCAACAACATGGCAATGTACTACACGTACTTCCATCTTAATCTCTGCGTTTAGGCAATGGAGTGCAGTTTTTACCATAGGAAACATGAGGTAGGTAGCTATCTATCCTGAGATAGTTATTTTAAAGCGAAGCTTTATGTGGCTAGGTGAAATTGCCTGTCCACTGAAAACTATCATCATCAGCATTGGCTCAAGCGTAGTCGTCGTCGTCTTCCACAGCTGGCTTGTTGGTGCCCCTCGGGTTGCGCTCATGCTCGGCAGCTTGTGCCCCTGCTCCTGCATTCGTTGTCATCTTCCACGGCTGGCTGCGTTGCCGCTCATCATTCCAGCGTAGAATTTCACTTCTCTTCTTTCATCGTAATGGGGAGGCCGCATTTATGGGGGTACGAGCAGAGTTGCCAGATGCCGCCAAGCAAACAAGCTTATAATTATCCCAAAAGAAGCTTCAAAAAAGTGGCGTGACTTTTGTGAAGCCCAAAAGAAGCGGAAGCTGAACAAATTTTCTCTTTCCTGAAAAATAGTGTAATTATAGTGTGAAAAAAAACCCTTAAAGTTACGAAGGAAAGGTAAACAAATAATTCTAATCATTGTGTACAAAGAAAATATGTGCAAGAATGAACGAAGGCACTCATTTACTTTTCACTTTCTAATCCTTTAAGACCAATTGTAGCTCCATTTTCTTTTTACTGCAGGACTCTTTTTAAAAAAATGTTAATATTTTAAATGTTTGTATAAAATCTTAACTATTCTTGCATAGGTGGAGCTTAACAGCATTGTATGAAAAAATGAAAATTACAAGAAAATCAAAAGTACCATTGCCAAGCTGAGCTTTTCCATGGCCACAAAATGGGTTAAACAATCAAAAAGCTTTCACAGGCATGTGGCTGTAATTCTATTTGCAGAATTTGTCTAGCAATTTTACAGCTACTGTTTAATTTCAGTAAGCCTAAAATTAAAAAAAAAATTACCTGTAACAAGTCCTGTGCTAAGCTCAGTGTGATATGAAGTCGCTCATTATTGAGCACTTTCTTACTATTTCCCACTGCAGGAACAGTCAGAAGAAAATGCAGCAGCGTCATCATCAAAATAATAAAAGCATCTGTCTTCTACAAGACCACAACTGGAGCTTGTCTGCTGTTTATGTACACAAGATTCGAGAAAGCCACCTACTGTGTGTGTGACTAGTGCCAGCAGTTGGTGAAAATTTGCATTTTGCTTCATTGTCAGCAATTCTCGTATTTATATCCTCAAGTAGTTCTTTACGTTACTGTACTACAAGAGTGCTTGTAATGTGTTGTGCATCGAAATAATCAAATTACGTTGGCTATTGCATTTCACCGCTGTTGTAATATAAGCTATTAAAAGAGGTTTTTGCGTAGTAAATGTGTCACTGTTTCTCTTTGTAGATTTGTATGTATATCAAGTATGTATCAATTATGCATGTGAAGCATATAATGTATACTCCTTTAAATGTGTACAGGCATAGTATAACCTCATTGACACAATTCCGTTTTGTACAATTTCCGGTCACTAACGTTCACAATCAAAAACAAAAAATATGACCCAACACAGTTACGAGTCTTTTTTGCCTGTTAAAAGGACCCGAAAATATTTTGACAATATTGTACAAGCGTACCGACTCGTTAGGGTATGTCCCTCTGATCATTAAGTGACCCATTTAAGCGCTCTGCGTATAGCGTGGAATTTATTATAAAGATTTATACGTGTGCATTGCTGCCAATCGCAGCGGCGCAGCTCTCCTGAGTTTTCAGCCGCCCCGTTACCATCTACATAGCGAGCACGCATGACGTCAGTTGGGCAAGCTATGCAATTGGCTGTTCACATTGTCATCAATAATTTTTCCAACTTTATAGTTAACAAATGGTGTTTGTAATAGTTGGAATGTTGGTCAACTTGTTTCTACAAATCAAAAAGTCACAGAAATTGATCACTCAAGCACTTCCGGAACACAGCAATTGTCTGCTTGTGGCTTGTGTTAAACGTGCTCCATGTTGACGCGAGCTGCGGGGGTAATGTTGGTCTCGAAGTTTATTTTCACAAGGACTATGAATCACCCTTGTTGAATTGTTGGCTGCAAACCTAGCTATTGGCAACATTTCAAGCTGCAACACTGTCCCTCCGCAAGGCAACATGCCAACGTGTGGCTGGAGTGCATCAGGCAGCCGGTATTCAATCGGCACCAGGATCTACGCGTCTGCAACCGTCACTTCACACTGGAGGATTACTGCCACTATTGAGTTTTAGCGTGTCCGGTAAACGCAGGTGGACTGGGCATTTGGCCAGGTGGGCAGAGACACAAACATGAGCAGCCTAGGGAGCGTTGCATGTAGGCTCTCTAGAGTGGCCTGCAGGGTGCCAGCCATCTGATGGCACAGAGCTCGACCAGACAAACACGGAGCTAATATAGCAGTAACTAGATGTATTCTACATTGCTGCTCATGTGAATATTCGGCAGCAACATACTCATGAACTCATCTTTTTAAATGTTTTGAACTTGGTTACAACAATATTAGCTCTGTGTTTGGCTGCTTAAGGTCTGTGCCACCAGGTGGCTGCACCCTGCAGGCAGCTCCTACTTGCGCTAGAGTCTCTACTTGCACTAAAGCTCTTTCATCATTCTATGCTTTCATCATGCTTTCATCACAGAGGTAGTAGTATGTCACGTCAGTATGGAGGGGCTTTAGTTTACGCCTCCGCTCGTGCATCAAAACGGCCAGCTCGCCTGCGTTTATGGGAATACCGGACACATTCGGTGCTGCGACAGAACGCTCGCAACGCACGCTGCTTGGATAGCTCTCGCTGGGGATCGGCGGCCAGGTAGATAGCGGGGAGGTTGGAGCAAGTTCGAGCAGTCAGAGAGGCTTCGCACGCTGGCTCCAAGACACCAGAACTAGGCGACACGACGTCACATCATGACACAGAGCCAGTGAATTAAGGCAGAGCTTAGCGGCCCCAATCGCTCGGTGAACGAGTTGAGTATTCATGGCATTATGCGGCTAATCCTGAAGCCGGATTTGTTGCAACGCTGGCAAGTCTCGTATGTACATAATTTAGGTGCAAGAAAAAGTTTTTAATTACAGCATAAGCCTATCAGCCCCTGGAATTCGTGCCTACTGCTGATACTGACTTCTTTCCTGTTATAAAGAGAAAGGTAAATAGGGCTGTATTTGTAAATTATGCTTCAACAATACCGAAAAAAGTTGCAGTTTCGCCTGAAAGACAAAGCATCGATTGCGATAGCAAATTACTAGACAGCTATACGAAGTAAGGATAGTAGTTTTATCGGCCATATAAAGATGTAAATATTTGCTTACTAACATTTTTTTCTGCTTTGTTGGTAGCGTGCTCCATTATGCGTCATCATTTGCTCATTTGTTATTGTGATGTTGTTGCCTTGTTTTTGGTACAGCATTTGGTTCCTTCTTATTAGCCTTATTGTAGAGCTTATAGGTGTGTAAAGGCACCCTCTTTTAGTTTTTTTTAATCAATCTTTCTACCTTATTTTGTTATTATATAGTACTTGGTGTAATTGTATTGATCCATCTGTATTGTATGTACCCGTATACTTGTGTTACTTGAATGTATCTATATCCACTCCTGCTAGGGCCTCCGATGGTCTGCAGTATTCTCTAAATAAATTAAAAAAAAATGTTGCAGTTCTGCCCGAAAGGCGAAGCATCAATTGCGATAGCAAATTAGTAGAGAGCTGTTCGGAGTAGGGATAGTAGTTTTATCGGCTGCATAAACTTGGACACATTCGCTTACTAACTGAATTAACAAGTGTGGTGTCAGCGCGCACAAGCAAACATGAATAGATCACACTGAATTACCGCAGACAACAACTGTCAAAACGCTGGCAGCAAGCACAACCGCCGCAGCGGGCGAAGGTTCGTGCGGTCTATCGCTTCAACGGGAACTGAGCAGCGAATGCACAGCGCATACAGAGGTCAGAGCCGTGTGGAGATAAGAGACGGTACGGGCGACGGCCACAGCCGGGCAAAGTACGAGCGCAGTTGGCAGAGTAGAAGCTGCACCGCCCCCCCCCCCTCCCTCCCGTGCTGCCTTCCCGCTTTCTTGCTTTCGCGTGGGAGATTGAGTGGCAAGTTCCCCTTACGCCCGGTTGCAAGATACGCCTTTGGTGCCGGAGCACAGCGTCGCCCCGCCTCCCTCCCTGCTTCCCATACCATCACGGCCGTTCGCGCGACGGTCGCGTTTGCTTTCCGCCGTGCGTTCGCTCTCCGTGATAGCGCGTGTCCCCCGCGCGCTTTCGCTCGCGCATACGGCGCACGGCGACGATTTTATCACCCTTGGACCCTTGGCTGCAGTTGCCGGGTAGCCTGATAAGCAGCCAGGGATCATAGGCGTATTTACCGGGGGGCTGGAGGGGGGGGGGGGGGGACCTGCCCCCTTATTGGCAAAAGTGAGGGGGGGGGGGGTCAAAGTATGCCATTTGCCTCCCACCACCCCACACACACACTTTTGAAAGCGGGCACTTCCGGAAAGTCCAACAGAACTATAACTGACGCTCAATTTTCTTGCTTAATAGAGTGGCCACGTAAGTAATGCTTGTCTGCACTACGCATATATCCGCTCGGGCGGCGAGCATTGTCTTTTGTGCCTCCTCGAGACGCGCTGTAGCAGACGATCGACGCGCGCGTTTGCGGAGAAGGTGTGCGGCTTGGCAGTTCCCGCCCTAGCAAATGTCAACTTGCGCTACTTGCATCATGCCAAGCTCATGATGCTTATATTTCGTGGAAGGGAGAGGGGGGTCACGGCAGTGGCGCACCGACGGGGGGGGGGGGGGGTTGTAACCCCCCCCCCTGAGGCCGACCTACCCCCCACCCCCCCCCTTTTGTTTAAGCCCTTTTGTTTCCTTGCCCATTTGAGTACTGCAACTAAGATGTAAGACGCGCAATCATCTGCGCACTCGCACAAAGCGCATGTTTTGACAATTTCCCGCGAAGAAATTGAAATTAGTACTGTTTAGATGGTATTGGCAAACTGTCAACGCCCCCCCCCCCCCCCCCCTGGCATAGATCCTGGGTGCGCTACTGGGTCACGGTAAGTGCAATGTACGACATTTTTTTTTTTTTTACTTTGTTTGTCCAGCTAGAAGTGTTGCGAATAACGACTGAGCCGTCGTTTTTACCGCCCTATTTTCATGCGCCATAAGAGGTTCCTACTTGGTTTCCGCGTTGTCATCGGTGAGCTAAACAACACACTTATTTGTTTATATTTGGTGAAAACAAAGGGCGCGTTATGGGTAATGTGTAGGTAAACTTTAAAGACCGGGGACTAAATATGACATTTGCAGTAAATTACGCATCTATGCGATCCGGAGCTTTGTGGATGTGTTTTAAGAACAAAGTAGAATTTATTCCGCTGCCATAGGAGAACAGTGAACTCAACCGATATCAAATCTGGCGAAAATTGAGTCGTGGGGGAGGAAGAGTAAGGGAGTAATAACCCCATAGTAAATGTTATGGCGAAGTAACATACGTGTTGATGAATTACTGACTTTTTAGAAATTCCCAACAAGAAGTGCTCAAAAGCATGACAGGCTGACAAGGTTTCCAACAGACCAGTCATAGACTAGCGAAAAAGCCGCGTCGTCGTCTGTACCAGCTAAACGGCACCTAAATCCCCAATGGCTGTGACGCCACGTCAAGAGCGCGCCTGGACGGAGCAGCGCGGGCGAATCGGAACAACTGCTTACGCCAAGTGTTGCGTAGAGGGGGGGCATTGCCGAGGCGCCACGTCACCAGTGCGCCTCGATGGAGCAGATACGGTGACGCGACGCAGAACGTCTTCGATATGCATTGCAGTGTGGCTCAGAACGCGAACGTCGACTGGCTCGAAAACGCGACATGTAGCGGCGTCGAGGGGCGGCGATGAGCCCCGAGGAACGTAGTGAACATTTAGCACAGAAACGCGAAGTGCAGATGCGTCAATCCGATGCAGTGAGGCAGCAGCGGATCTTCAAAACTCGACAACCACATACCACGCAGCAGAACTCTAAAACATTACTCGCAGCGCACAAATCGAAGGACAGCTCAGCGGCGTTCAATTGGATATTGTTACGGGGATGTTGGGAGTATAGACTGAATGTATTTACAATATATACACAAGTAGAGTTAGTGGGGTCAAGATAGCTGACCAGCAACAACACGCAGCAGCCAGTGTCTCTCTGATCTTCTTCTTTTCTTTCCTCCTATCCTTCCGTAACAGGACCCCCGGGTGCTGAAGCGCCGTCTAGGCGCATGTCAGGCGAATAACTGCGAGCGAAGTATGGCTTCAACCGCGAAACGTGCACGATGGCAACTGGTGTCGGACTTGAGGACGGATCAAACTGTAACGGCGAGATCTGGTAATTGACGTTGTTAACCTGACGGACTTCATAAGGCCCTGTGTAGCGAGAGAGAAGCTTCTGAGAGAGACCGACACGACGACATGGTGACCAGAGGAGCACCCAAGCACCTGGGGCGAACTTAACGTCGCGATGGCGGCGATCGTACCGCTATTTTTGTATATCCTGCGATGCCAATAAACGAGATCGGGCGACTTGACGCGCCATGTGAGCGCGATCGATGACTTCACGAGCGTACTCAGTTGTAACACGTGGCACAGAAGGTAGGATAGTGTCAAATGGCAATGTGTGGTCGCGACCATATATACAAAAGATAAAAGGGTGAATATCCTGCGGTGTCATGTCTGGACGAGTTATACGCGAATGTCACGTAGGCCAGCGTGGCGTCCCAGTCGCGGTGATCATTGGAGACGCGTACATCGACATCATCTCTGTGAGTGTTCGGTTGAGACGTTCCGTAAGACCGTTCGTTTGTGGGTGGTAGGCGGTGGACAGCTTATGCTCTGTGGCACAAGAGCGGAGGAGGTCGTCAACAACTCGGGTCAAGAACGAGCGGCCGCGGTCGGTAAGTAACTGTCGAGGTGCACCGTGGTAGAGGATGACGTCATGGAGGAGAAAATCTGCAACGTCAGTTGCGCAACTAGTCGGCAACGCCTTGGATATCGCGTAGCGTGTCGCGTAATCTGTAGCGACGGCGATCCACTTATTCCCTCGAGTCGTCGTCGGAAAAGGGCCAAGCAGGTCAAGGCCTACGTGATAGAAAGGTTCAGAGGGAACTTCAATTGGATGGAGTCGTCCGACAGGTGGCAGGGGAGGTTTTTTCCGGCGCTGACACAATTCGCAAGTTGCGACATAACGACGCCCAGAGCGGTAGAGTCCCGGCCAGAAGAACCGGCGTCGTACGCGGTCGTATGTGCACAAAACTCCAAGGTGTCCCGCCGTTGATGCATCGTGAAGTTGTTCGAGAACGACGGATCGTAGATGACGAGGAAGGACAAGGAGAAACTCAGGGCCCTCAGGGTTGATATTGCGGCGGTAGAGGATGCCGTCGTGCAGCACGAACATGCGGCACGGGCCGTCGGTGCTGCCAGATTGCACTCCGGCGATGATGGCCTGCAAGGACTCCTCGCGATGTTGTTCAGCGCGCATGATGACAAAGAAAATTCCTGGAGCCGCCAGTGGCGCACCGACGGGAGTTAACCCCCACTTTTGTTTAACCTCTTTTCTTTCCTTGCGCCTTTGAGTACTGCAACTAAGATGTAATACCCCTGACACACGGGCACTCTAAAGTCCTTTAGGTAAGGGGACATCTACCGGACAGGCGTTCAAGCGCAGTGACACACGACAAAGGAGTATCTCCCTCCCGGCAAAGTTCCTTTGCGGGAAAGAAGATCGGGCATCTACTTTTCGCGCGGAAAGGTGTACTCTCGCATACAGCGTGCACAATTCATCAATAGACGAAAACGTGTTACATAACTTCGGTGCCCCGTAAGTATCTTTTTACCTTGGAAAATGTATTAATCTTTAGCGGTAATTTGGCGGAAAGGGGCGCCCACCTAAAGGCAACCCCCCCCCCCCGGAAGAGGAAGAGATCCAATTAACAGCATCAAACGGCCTACCCATCCCGATGGTAGACAAGATTCGGGTACTAGGAATGATGATTGAACACAAGGGCGGCAATGGCGAAGCACTTCGCAAGATAACAGCAAAGGCCACCAGCACGATGCAGCTCATCCGACGCATCACCAACAAACACGCGGGCATGCGCGAAGGCAACGTCATACGACTTATACAAGCCTTCGTTATTTCTCAAATAACGTACACGGCAGCGTTTCACAACTGGACGGTTGCAGAAAGAAACAAGCTCAACGCCCTCATACGCAAGGCGTACAAATGTGCGTTGGGACTTGCGCCCGGAGTGAGCACCACCAAGCTCCTAGAACTAGGCTTGCACAACACGCTCGAGGAACTCGTGGAGGCGCAACAAGTGTCCCAACTCGAGCGCCTATCCAAGACCCGCTCGGGCAGGCACGTGCTCGAAAAGCTCGGCATTACATACCACACGCAGCACGGCATCAAAGTGGAAATGCCAAGAACCATACGCGAGCAACTATACGTGCCCCATTGCCTCGCAACATGCACCCCCAACACCACACGGGGAGACGTAAAGCCAGGGCACAACACATGAACAAAAGTTACTCCAACGACAAGGAGGCAGTCTTCACCGACGCAGCCCGTTATCGAGACAGGAAGAGTTTCGTGGCGGCAGTTACTAGCCACCGAGGTAACCACCTCACGAGCGTCACCGTGAACACGACATATGCCGAAGCTGCAGAGGAAGCGGCCATAGCACTGGCCCTTACACAAACCAAGGCTACATACGTGATCTGCGATTCGCAAACGGCAATTCGCAATTTTTCAAATGGGCGCATATCGCAAGAGGGGTATCACATACTCAAGCGACATCCCATAAACCAGGGAGAGGCCGACGTCGATAACCGATGGCACTTGCTTTGGATCCCGGCACACACTGGACTGAGCACCCCCAACGAAGCGGCTCACCGCGTTGCTCGAGGCCTCACTCACCGAGCATCATCGGAAGAAGAGCCCCCGCGGGGTACTGCAAACGTCTGGGCGTGGGAGGATCGTTTGACCAGGTTCCACGACATCACGACACACTACCAGTTACAGAGACGCGTATACCCATTCCCTCACGGTAGGTTAGACAGGGCGCAAGCAGTACACTACAGGCAATTACAAACTGATTCTTACATAAACCCAAGACTCATGCACGCCATGTATCCAGACATGTACACTACAAACAGATGCACATCCTGTGGCGAGGTTGCCACACTTAATCACATGTTATGGGAATGTCAGGTCATAACAAACAATTCGGGCAGTGCCGACACCTCCGTCTCTTCCAGCGCCAGCCTCCGCTCGCGTTGGAAGACCGCACTGCTCAGCTCGAACCTGACAGTACAGCTCTGGGCCGTCCAGCGAGCCGAGGAAGCCGCTTCGAGACAAGGTCTCAGAACCGCGTCCGCGGCGGGTGCCCAGACCCACTAAAAATACGCCGGACTCAAATCTTATCGATTTGATAATAAAGTTTACGTTCTTCTTTTTAGCGGTAATGTGATTTGTCAAACAGTAAAGATTTACTGTAGCTATGCTCTCAAACGCTCGCACCGACGTCGCTAGCGCCGCTATGTTGAATCCCGAATAAGCGCCTTATAAGCCATAAAAAATGGGGAAAAAATGTTTTTAAGTTGTACAATCCCTAAATGTAATCTACATGAGCAGCTTCTTGCAAATGTTTTCTCTCTTGCTGATTTAACAAGCAGCGCGTTTTTCTTTCTTTTCTTGCGGCGTTCATTTGAGGAACCACCTAAAGAAGTTAGTGCGCTGCCGTGTGTCATCGGCGCAACTCGATCCTTTCTGCAAAGGGTCCTTCGGAGTAAGAAAAGTGGTTTCCTGCAAGGGACTTTACTTTTACCTGTGTGTCAGGGGTATAAGACGCGCAATCGTCTGCACACTCACAAACTTGCGCAAAAAGCGCATTTTTTGACAATTTCCCGTGGGAAAAAATAAATGAAATTAGTGCTGTTTAGATGGTATTGGTAAACTAAGGCAAACAGTCAACTCCCCCTGGCAGAGATCGTGGGTGCGCTACTGGGAGCCGCAAAGCCCGGCGACCAAGCCGTCCTGTCGGGTCCCGGAGGGAAGACAGCCATGAGCAGCTAGAGGGCATGATGGTATGTAATGACCGAAAACGCGCGGCCGTACAAATATGGCTGGAACTTGGCGACAGCCCACACTAAAGCCAAGCATTCAGGCTCGGTGATGGAGTAATTCCTCTCAGAAGGTGACAGCAGGCGGCTGGCGTAAGCTATCACGCACTCGGTACCATTCTGCTGCTGGGCGAGAACAGCACCGATGCCGTGGCCGCTGGCGTCAGTGTGGACTTCGGTCAGTGCAGATGGATCAAAGTGGGCAAGTATGGGAGGGCGACTATTAATGCATTCGCATTCACAATTCCTAAAAAGTGCTTAGGTGCCCTGAGATTTTTTTAAAGTATGCAATATAAGTGCAGGAAATTGAAACTTTTATTGAAACAGATCGAAAGAAACAGCGTCGCTGAAAATTGGGTTGTAATTCTCCAAGGTCGCAGACATCTGCTCTTTTCTATACTTGTGAATATTGCACGTGATTCATGTTGATTGTACTTCGTCGTGTATGACCTCGACAATACTATTACCTAAACTAGCGATACGTTTATGTTGTAGACTTAAACATCAAGCAAAATTCTTTGTTCAATTACTAAAATTGTTTGTAGCAAGTGAGCATTTTTTATGAGTGCTACGTGCTGCTTCTATTTGGTGGGGTGAGGGACCACTGTCATGTACTCATTGCCTTTTTTCCCTGTATCATCTTGAGATTTTATGTAGTTGCAAGAAATAAATGCAAATCCAAATAATTTTGCAGGCCCCCATGCTTGACCATGTGATTCATAAATAGGTATATGTCTGTTAAGTATAAAATAACAGACCGACGCATTTCGAGGCTCTTTCACTTATTGTAATAGTAATTCGCAATATATACATGTATATATATGCATCCGCTTATGACTGGAACGTCGAAATAAGTTTAGGCTCAGTTTGTTCTTTCCCCTTGAAGTCGATCAAGTCTCTTCAAAGTGATCATCGGCGTTGATGAAGCAGGAGGCAGGTTGGAGGTAATAAGACTTGAATATATATTCTAACGAAAATATTTACACAGTCAAATGCAGAGTTAGCAAAAGAACACTGATGCAATAAAACACACAAGTAAACAACGCCTTACTCTTCTACTTTTTCTTAAGTTAGAGCCTTGGAAAACTGTCACTACGAGGGCGGTAGGGCCTTTGGCTCGTCCCACAGAAGCGCCAATGAGAGCTAAACGTTTGTTAAGCCACAACCCCAAGGGATGGGTTACTCTTAAAAGTATAAATGCATTGGAAAACAACCCTGTTTTCCTTGTTCCTTGAACTTCGTTTCCCTCTCCCATTTCCACGTGGTCAGTGACGGCCACAGCAAAACACGCCAGGCCCGCACAATTTATTGCCAGGCCATCTCAAACCTCGGCGGCGTCTCTAGCCAGCAAAGGACGCGGCAGCTGGTGTCGTAGCACCACGTACCGCAGTCCCACTCAAGGTTTGTCCGCGTGGAAGAATTATTACCGTCGGCGGCGGCATCCGAACTCGGTGTATCACAAGACGACGTTCTCCGAACGTCGCATGCTTAACGCGCCTCTACGGCTAAGTCGCCACTCGACACCACGTGGTTGAAGTGGACCCCCGCTCCGTACACGCAACACGTATACGTGGTCAACATTGCTAGGCCACTCTAAACATCGGCGACGTCTCTAGCCAGCAAAGGACTCGGGAGCCGGCGCCACAACACCGCGTACAGCAGTCCTACTCAAGGTTTGTCCGCGTGGACCTATTATGACCATCAGCGGAATGCCAACCCAGTGCGCACGAGACCGCGTTCTCCGAATCCGTTCTTCGCATCCGCACCGCGCGCCACTGGCGCGCGCCGCGGCTCGTCACTCGACACCACGCGGGCCTTCCGACCCCTCAAAAACACAAACGGTTGCTGCCCGGACGCGTAGGGAGGGCACCTCCCTATTCACAAAGCACGTGAGCAACTCGCGACACTGCGAAAGTATATACTACATATTCACTACAGCGATTCTAGATATTTGCTACAAGCTATATTACAAAGAACAGTACAGCTACGTTCCAAGCTATACAGCTAGAACAAATCTATTGCAAAAACTGAGCACACCCGCGAGCGACTAGGCAGAAAATAATCAAATAGTGACCGGCACCGACGAACTTCAATGAGTCAGAAACATGACAAGCCGCTGCTTTTAAGTATTTGCCAAATAAAGAACGAAGAGCAAAACACACTGATCCTGATCCAATTCCTAAGCGGAAAGCTTGGAATACATCTTTAACCTCGTTTTTAGTACAAACACATACATACGCTGCTCGCGCCGTTTTGGACAAAGCTTAATGAGCTTCGAAAACGCTTTTACATGTCCTCTAGCTGTGGCCAAAGCTTGGTGTCCACCACCCAGTCAGCGTATACGATACCCCCCGAAAGAGAGGTTCCCTGAGCCGCACCGAGCGTCATGTGTATCCATTGTAAACACGGAGGCAATGGAGGCAGCTGAGGCAAGCAATGGACGCGTCACCATCGCCGCGAAAAGGGTCAACACTCTAAGAACAGTTGCACCCTTTGGGGTGCATTTTTGTCACACAACAATAATCGTCATCTGTCTTGCTTGCGTTTCCTATCTTGAAAACTCTGCACTTGCTACTTTCCTGTCGAGAACGCTGTGTCACGCTGATAACGCTCTTGTCGTTCGTGACCGAGAAGTGCCGGGCGCACAGCGTTAAAGAAAGGAAAGCCACGCAAGTCAGATGACGATTATTGTTCTGTGGCAAAAATACGCCCCAAAGGGTGCAACTGTTTTTAGAGTGAATACGAAGCGGGTTTATCGTGAACAGAAACGGCGAATTTCGGTAAATAAGAAAGGCTACTATCATCATCATCATTGACAGAAGTTGCCCCCCCCCCCCCCCCTCCCTCCTTTCAGAAAGAAACGTGATCCGCCCCTGAATGGAATTATGCTATCTGCCGTAGGTCATTCTAAAAAATCAGTAAAACTTAAAAGTGATAGTGTACTAGAAGAGCTGGCTTTGTCGTACCGGCGCCATGACCGGCGTGGTCGACCAATGTAATACAGAATACGAAACCATGCACTATCATCTGTCTCCCGCTCGTTCCACCACGCAACGTTGCACCACGCGCCTTGAGGCGCGCCGTTGTCTTGGGGCCGTAACCTGAAACGTTCCACTTCGGCGATATTTCTTTCTCGCTTTCAGGCGCGAGATGATTGGCTGTTTTAGCAAAATTGGATGAGCTGATTGGCTGCTTAACCCGACGTCATTAAATTTTGCTCAACCAGCCAATCAGCGCGCGCCTGAAAGCGAAAAAGAAATATCGCTGAAGTGGAACGTTTCAGAATACGGCCACTGGATACACGCGGTGGTCTCATTAATTTTCACCTGCGATGAAGGAAAGCTGTAATACCGTGTGAAGATAAATACATACCGGAAAGAGCTTGTGAGCGCCGGTCAAATACATATGGCTCCGTCCAGGAACGCCGTACCCGACAGGTGGCCGGACTACACAGACCACGGCAGCATCGTTCCTGGGACCCGATTCGTACCTTTCAAGGTGCCGCTTCGCGAAGCTATATGTTCGAGCCTTCCAAGTAACATGCGGTTCACGCCGGAACGTTTGCTTCAGCAAGTACAGGGCCTAGGCCTCGTCATCGATTTGACGAACACGGATCGCTACTACGACCCCAACTGCATGGTCTCCCGCGGCGTCGCCCACACCAAGATCATGTGCCCCGGTGCTCGTGTTGCTCGTGTACCCAACGCGCAAGTCGTGAAGTCGTTCTTCGCAGCCGTCGGCGAATTCGTCGCGGAGCCAGACAACGATGGCAAGCTTGTAGGGGTTCACTGCACGCACGGCGTCAACAGGACCGGATACGTGGTGTGCAGGTACATGGTCGACAAGCTTGGCATAGCGCCCGCAACGGCCATTGAAAGTTTCCAGAAGGCCCGGGGTACACGTTTTCGACAGGCAAGAGTACGTCAGCGACCTGCGAGCGAGAAGTCGGCAATTGCCGAAGTAGCGCGCGAACTGCCAACAGACCGCAGTGTCAGCGATGTTTTTTCTTATTTTTATTTTATTTTTTATTTTTTAGAAACTGGCTTTTTAAATTGCTTCATGTTGCTAAACACTTTGTGTGTGTGTGATTGCTTACCGTGGACGATGAAATGAAAACCAGAAAAGTGCGGTAATTTGAGTTTAAAAATAGAATGTTTTCTTTAGCATCTGTCCGTAAATTCACCCTGCTGCATTGAGCCTCGCCGTTGTTGTGTTGTGTTCCTTCAGTGTTGTAGAGTTCTTCTACTCTAAAGTGGTAATTGTTATGCTGGCAGATCGAAGAGATAGAACTCCTACAACATTTCCATTACTTTTAAGCAAGCTTGTGATTGTGGCTTGTTGATTTGTATCTTTTAGCCACATACTGTGTGTTTTAATTGAAGGTTAAACAACTTTTGCAATTTCTGCAACAATAGCAATGCTCTGCCTATTGCTTATATTTATCTTTCTTATTTTCATGGTGTGCTTATAGTAGTGACCTGTTGAGGCTGGTGCATGACTGAGGTGTAATGACACATTAATAATTTGTGCTTCCCTGTTTTCTAGAAAGACTGGAAGGGTATGCATGCATGTGTGCAATGGCTGCAGTTTGTGGACTGTCATGCTTTATAGCTTCATAGAATTCATATAGAATTCATAGCTGATGTTGGAAAGAGAT
Source organism: Dermacentor silvarum (assembly GCF_013339745.2). Taxonomy (NCBI): domain Eukaryota; kingdom Metazoa; phylum Arthropoda; class Arachnida; order Ixodida; family Ixodidae; genus Dermacentor; species Dermacentor silvarum. Next base: position 216,771,710 of record NC_051155.1, on the reverse strand, counting down.
CAGGGGTTTGGATAGAGCAAGCAATTTCTTATGCGAGCTTGTTAGCTTCCTGCACTTACAGTGGAATAATATTTGGCTTGCATGTACATATAGCAACATTGTCTGCAGATAGGGAATGCTGTGTTAAAGAAGTGTTCCAGTGCCCCCTTTAATGATTGAATAGTGGAGACAAGTGCATCTGCTGCAAGACTGGCCACGTGTTCTTGTGTTGATAGGAAAATCACCATGGAAGGAGTCAAAGTGTCTAGAAGAAATAAAGTGACAAGCTGCCGCTTCAACTGAATTTCTTTGGCATCGAGCCCTAGCGAGTCATCGAGTTCGAGAAAAGTCTACCGCCCGTGAAAACAACATGAATGACAATGTGACTGTCATTCGGAAGCTCCACATTCCAGATGTCATGGAAGTGTTGGATAAAGGACCTTAGTTCTGTTTCCCACCGTCGTTCCGACGCCAGGGCATGATAGTCATGGTCCGGCAAGTCGCTGACCGGTGTGAACAAAGAAAGCCATTGTGGACGGCGTTGAGTGCCTGAAACGATGCACTAATTTATTTATTTACGGGATACTGCCAGCCTTAGTCTTAGGCCTTGGGCACGAGTGGACAGTGCGATATGCAGATGAAAAAAAAAAAAAAATGAACTGCAAAAAGCATTACAAGAATTCAATACATTGCAGTAGACATATTCCCTGATCCGCACGAGCTGTACAGAGCATTCCAACGAAAAGCTTTAAAAAATTTCAATATATTTTAGAATACAGATATTTGCTGGACCGCACGAGCTGTACAGAGCATATTGATAACAAGGAGTAAAAAAAAAAGACTCGCATTCATACTGGTATGCTGAAAGACATCGCGCATGATTGGTCGGTTGAGCAGCAAAATTTTACAAAGAATAATGACAAGCAAGCAAGCGAACAAAGGACTTGCATATAATGTAAATCAAAAAGAAAAAAAATATGTGCATACACATACATATAATATATAATATGTCTGAATGCTATTCAGATGTTGCAGAATGACTGGATGGTCGGGCATTCCACTGTACTGGCGGATAGCGCATTCCACTCGCCTATCGTCCGAGGAAAAAATGAGTTTTTAAATACGTTTGTTCTGCAAGAAAATTCCTTTTATTTTTTTTGGATGATTAGATCGTGTTGCACGCCTGGTAACTAAAGTAATATACATATCCTTATCTATCCCCACCATATCATGATAAAGTAAATACAGGTATTTCAGTCGGTCCCTATATCGCCTTAATTTTAATGTCTCCAGGTTGGTTTTGTTAATAAGAACAGTCGGAGATACGTGCCAGCTATAACAGTTAAATACGCATCTAACAGATTTTCTTTGAATGCTTTCCAATTGTGTAATGTTCTTCAGGGTGTATAGGTCCCGTACTACTAGGCGTACTCAAGAATTGGTCTAATATACGTTTTGTACGCTAAAAGACGGATGTCTTGTATGTACTGTAGTAGCGACCTTCTCAAGCAACCAATTTGGCGCATTGCCATTTTTGTAATATGAGATATGTGTTCGTTCCATCTAAGGTCTGATGAAATTACGAGGCCCAAGTATTTGTAGTTACTAACCGTAGATAGATTATTACCACTGAAACTAAGCAAATTTTAAGGGGTGGTGTTTTCGTGTTACTGACATAGCAACTGTTTTCTTTGCATTAATATTCATTCGCCATGTGGCGCACCACGCTTCTACCTTGGCTAAGGAAGAATTCAAACAGACCTGATTATTTACGTTATTAACTTCTTGATATAGTATACAGTCATCTGCAAATAATCATATTTTCACATTCACTTCTTTTATTAGGTCATTGACAAAGATGAGAAAGAAAAGAGGTCCAAGGACGGGGACCCCTGTGGAATGCTCGACCGAACCGGTGCCGATTCAGAATGCGCACCGTCGATAAACACACTTTGCCGCCTTAACGACAGATATGCAGAAATCCATGAAATCAAAGAATCATTTTTAAGCATTGTTTGTAGTTTTAAAAGCAGTTTAGTGCGAGACACACGGTCGAATGCTTTTTCGAAATCTATGAATATTATATCAGTTTGGCCCTGTCTGTCTAGAATTGCTGCGAGTTCGTGGATAGTTTCGAGTAGCTGTGTTGTTATCGACAGTCCCTTCCGAAACCCATGCTGTCTGGAATCAATTATATTGTTGTCATTCAGGAAGACCGAAATATGTTTAAATATAATATGCTCAAGAGTTTTTGCACATGTGGGTAACAATGAAATCGGTCTGTACGAAGTGATAAGTAACGTGTTTTCTGATTTGGGTATTGGGGTAACCTTTGCGTACTTCCAGTCATCCGGAACTTCTGCACACGATAAAGACTTGCTTAATAGGATGCACAGATATTTTGAGCACCACTCGGCATATCTCGCGAGAAAAGCAGTAGGTATGCCGTCCATTCCAGGCGATTTCTTTGTATTCAAATTAAACAAGAGGGATAAAATGCCTTCTTCGGTCACTGAGATGTTTTCAATTGGCGGGCAATCAACTGGAAGGTTAAAGCTTGGTTTGCAACCATCGTCATCCATAAATACCAAACAGAAAAATTGATTGAAAGATTTTGCGATCAAACGTTTATCAGTTAGGGTTTCCCCATCGATGCAGAAACTGGACAAGGGCTGCTTTTTCAAAGAAAATTGACGCCAGAAGTTTGCCGGGGGAGACAGCAGAAAATTCTTTAAAGATACACTTTGATAGTATTCCTTTGAATTTCTAATGGTTGCCTTTAGTTGCAGGCATATGTTGGGAAAGTTTACTGGCATTGCCCTCTGTGGTACACTGATGGTGCTGTTTTCTTATTCGTTTAGCCGCAGTATCTCCTTTGTCATCCATGGGCGTGTGCACTTTTGAACGCTTAGTCTCATTGGAACAAAGTCCCTGGCGCAGTTTAACACTAGGTTCCTAAAGAAGCACCACAGCTCGTTCACACAGTACGTGCCCGATTCAGAAAGAAGTATGAAATCAGCCAGCGACCTATCCATGGCGTCCAACATGTCAACGTCCTCAGCGCGGCAAAAGTTTGGAACGAGGCATCTTTTTTTCTTGGTGTCAGTCGGATGGCCAAGTTGAAATGTTAACGATATCATTTTGTGATCAGATATTCCGTCAAAAATATGTGCTTCGGTATCACGACTGAGCACTGCATTGCTTACGAGGAATAGATCTAAAACTGAAGCTGTATCATTCTGACTGCGGGTGTGGGCTCTTTTACTAACTGAGCTAAATAGTGGAATATTACAAGGTCAACAAAAGGTTCAGCAGCACTAGAAAGGGGCTCAGTAAAATCGGTACTCCCATCGATTGAAGGCATAAGTCGCCACCCAAGAAGACATTACAAGAATAGCTTTTGCTAGAACAAAGGAATTCGTTAAGCTTGAGAAAAAAGTTATCTTGAGTAGGGGGGGACGTTAGAAGCCTTATAAGATTACACTGTGCCCATCCAAATATACTTTAATGAGGATGCACTCAATTGCGGGTATATCAGGTAACCTAGACACTAGTAGTGACTGTTGATAAATAATTGCACCACCACTGCCTCGCGAACTTCTATCTTTACGATGAATTCCGTAACCTGGTGGTGTTACTTCCTCATCGGAGATATTGGGGTGAAGCCAAGTTTCTGATAACAAGAATATGCGGCTTGTGTGTTAAAATGATACTTTCAATATCAGATTTATTAACGATGCTACGTGCATTAAGGTTGATGAAACGGAGGGGCTTTTGGGCATCGGTTTGGGTTCATTGCGACTGGCGTCTTTCTTCAGTTTGTCTGCCTGTGGGAATCCTTCTGTTACTTGTGCCATCCCATCGGAATGGCTTGCCATTAATCCTAATTTTGTCGTACACTAGTTGGACTTTCCCCTCAGCAACTCTAATTTCAGAGGCGCTATCCCAGAGTTTCTTTTAAGTCTTACGGGTGCTGAGAAGTCTTCCGAGACTGAAATATCTTTATTTTTCAGTTTGAAACAATTCTGTAGCACAGCCATTTTTTTCGCAGTAGTCGAAAAACTTGATTATGACTGGGCGTGGTCTAGTATCGTGTCTGCGCCCAATCCTATGAAGTCGTTCAGCCGAAGAAACTTGCACATCGAGAACACCCTTAAACACGCCCTCTAACACAGCTTGCTTTAGATCATCATGAGGTTAAGCAGCTGTTTCTTTGACCCCAAAAACCAGAAGGTTGTTCCTCCTGGAACGATCTTCTAGATCAACAAATTGGTCCTGCAACCTCTGCACACTTTTCTTGAGGCCAGAGACGTTTTTTTCTAACTTCCTTAATAGCCAATGCCGACTCCTCAACCACCTTTAGTTTCATTTCAATTTTTATCTAACCGTTTTTCTACTTTCTTCTGACCATTAAGTAGTTCGATTAACAGTTCATCAGTGGTAGGCCCAGGTCCAGGATTGGGCTCTACGTCCCCAGAAAGCATTAGCAAAGAGAAGACAAAATCCTGAACAACCAAACAGAGCGTACAAAGGCTGCGTGGGCATGTCATCTGGATGAAACATCTATCGCTGGATTTAACAGTAGAAGCTTTGTTACTGTCCTGCATGTAAAAAAGTAACGGGTTGGTCATGTTGACTGGCCGCCAGCCGACGAGCCCACTGGAAGGTGCTGGTGGCGGCTGGCTTCTTATATGCGTTGTTGATGATGACAGTATAAAGAAGCCTCCTCTCCACGGAGTGTCCAAGTCCCTCAAGGAGAGCGACATTGTTTTACTACAAGCAGATAAAGAAGGTGTCTGTGGTGTTGCTGAAGACCTTCTTCAAGGAAAAGGCCATGCAAACAATGGAGAAGCATTTCAGGTCAGTTTCGTTCTATCTAAAAAAACAAACGCTGTGCTCTTCAACTCCTTGATGAAATTAACCTAGAAAGCACCAAATCTCAAGCAAAAAAGGAAGACAAAGGCTTGCTTAAGGCACAGTAAAAATGCATAAACCTGGAGCCCCCCTTCAAGCCATTGCGTCGGAGAATGGAACCTGGCAACGCCTTATCAGCCAGTACTTGCAAAAGAATCTTGATGTCCTGGTGAGCAATGACCCGTTCCTTGTATGCAGTTCTTCGGAGGTTGTCACGCATTCAGGTAGTATGAGCCATGGCTTGTACACTGGCTTTTCCATAGATATAGAAGATCTTTATTATTCAGTCCCTCATCAAGAGTTGTTCCGAGCAATTAAAGCAAAGACTGAAGAGTTCGGGTAATCTTAACTTTGACGAATGATGTGGGAATCTCTAACTACAACTTCCTAGAACTATTAAAAGTTTTATTTAAGTTTTACTGCAGTGCAGTTGGTAGAAAAATTCCATGTACAGTAAGATAGTACAGTTTCCCAAAATTTCCGAAAAACTTCGTTATAAAGAGGATTTCGTTATATGCAGGTTCGGCGCGAAAATTCGAAAAAGAAACGATTATACTCGATTCTAACGCGCACCCGTTTTGTGCGCGTTAGATTCGTGTAAGTACGCTAAGTAAGCAAAAGGGTAACAGACTGTAACAAACTTGCGCAGTAACCAGAGTGGCGCTGCCAGCGCGTTGAAAAAAAAAAGTTTTTTTTTTCCCTTTGGCAACATCAACTGGAAAAGGAGAGTGCCGGCTTGGCGGGCCAGGCCAGCTGCAGCAAGCGGCGGGATAAGATTTGAATGAAGGGAGGGGGCAAGGTCACGCCCGTGGCGGCAAGATCGCTGGTTCGAGGGATGCATGCCTGCCTCGCTCACGCTCGCACGCATGCTCACATGCGCTCGCTCTAGCCTCGCAGTCGCCGTGAATTCGAGCGCGCCAAGCGCGACGCACCTTCTCCACCGCCGTCGCGGCGGAGAAGGTGCTTCCCGGTTGCTGCTCGTGCAAAAATGACAAAATTTGGGGCGAAATGTTTAGGTTGTCGGTGGGGAAAATTCGTTATTTCAAGGAGGTCTCCCGCTGCCACTTCATTACGTAGAGGTCTCAAATACATGTGCTTCTATGCAGTAACGGTGGGGAATAGAAAAACTTCGTTACATCCAGGAATTCGTTATATGGAGGTTCGTTACAAGCAGGTTTAACTGTATATGCACTGGTCTGGCTGTAGCAACTGTATTATGCGACATCATCTTGTCCATGGCTAGCACCCGCATTAGATCAGGATTGCCCGATCAAAATGTCATGAAGATATGTAGACATGTGGATGACTTTCTGATAATCTTAAAAGAAGCTATGGGCGAGAACCTTTCCCAGATGATTGGTAATATTGTATTTTTGAGGGTGAAAGTGAGGGACTAAAGTACACGTATGAATTGCCAGCCAACCAGACACTTCAATTTATAGACATTAGGCTCCGTTTCACTCATGACCACATTTTCTGGAAGTACTGTCCAAGGTCAAAGAAGGCCCTTTTACCTTTTGATAGCGCTCATTTTAAGTTAGTGAAGCAGAGTATTGCAACAAATTGCCTTAACTCAGCCCGAAGCAAGTCTTGTGTTCATGTCATGTCAGATAGCTTTCGAAACCAAATCTTCCGGCTGAAGGAAGTGGGTTACACATCACATGTAATTTCAGGTTTTTGCGAAGTGCTGCTGCAGAGAATTAAGAGGCCTGATGTCAAAGATACAGCATGAAATTGTAGGAAGAATGTGTCTGTGATTCCCTATATTCAATGGGTATCGTATAGTCATAGAAGAATAGCATCAAAGCACGTCCAAGTAGTTTTTTCGGCCCCTTGTAAATTGTCCAAGTTGTGTGCCATGATGAATAAAGAATCACTGTCTCCTTGTACGACGAGACATAGAACATGCTACACACAATGCACGTCCAATGTTATATAATATAGGGCAGACCGGAAGATGTTTTAAAAATGAAAGCGCAAAGGAACACAATTTGAATGTGTGCAACAAAACGGGAAGCCTTTTAGCAGAACACCGCAAGCAATGCTGGTGTGTGCCTATTTTGAAAAGACCCAGTTTTTAAAGAAAGCAAGAGGCCAAATGGAATGTGAGATTGTGGAAGTGCTCTTATCAGGGAGGCGGGTGGCAGTTGTGTCAGTAGGTTGTCCTTTTAACTCACTGACGCTGAGATCGCCTATCTCAAAGGACACATTTATAGTGCATCACCTTTTCCGCGTTTCCGTGCCGCACGGAATCTTTCTTGTGTTATAAACAGGTTCCATGATCTTGAGCGTAATAGCTGCGTGCGCACAACGTTGCCAAAGATTGTGTGCAAATATTTGCGTGTTAACATTGTTTTTTTTGGACGAAGCAGGTTATGTTTGTCGTTTGGAAATGTGATATGGCATTGTGCACTCTGTAAAAAAAGGCGCGGTTGCTGCAATAAAAATTCAGTTGTAAGTCAGCGCTCATCCAGTGTTTCATGTTTTCTTTGTCCCCGTCTTCTTTGCGCTGCATTCCCCCAGCTAACTGGAGTTTTTCCTTCTCTTTAATTCAGTTGTCCCCGATCAGGCAGATATTTGCCGAACGTTTACCTCTGATTATGCATGCTTCAAAGCTGCATTTGTCTGGACATGTGGCACGTGCATAGCGAAATCGTGCAATTCTACATGCTCAGTGACTTATTCATTGTTAACACTTTAGGAACATCCAGTTAGCAGAAAGAAAATTGCTGGACATAGCCCACGTCATTTCTTCGAGGTACATGCTGTCTCATGTTTCACTGTCAACTCTGCTGTTGGCTCCTTGGCATTTGATGTTTTCATTTGACATAAGTACAACTGGCCTGGCTTTCAGTCGCTGTTTGAAACAGAAATCACATTAAAA